>NC_035449.2:66278398-66515898 GCF_002127325.2 Helianthus annuus | reverse complement strand
ACATACATACATACATACATACATACATACATACATACATACATACATACATACATACATACATACATACATACATACATACATACATACATACATACATACATACATACATACATACACACATACATACACACATACATCAACTAATCGACAAGTATGTAAATCGCATAAATCACATGAACTTGTAGTTTTTTCAAAACTATAGTGTAAATCCCATTATATTTTGTGGATTTTTATATAAAGTAGCTTAATCTCGTAAAAACCTCGTTTTTAGAGTAAACCCATCTTTACAACTTCCCGTCATCTTTCACAAAGATTGTTATTTTGTCGAAAACTTTTCATTTCACAAGTGTTTTATACACTTGTGGTTTATAAAAATCATACTTGTTAGTGTGATATCCGTCTTTTAGAAAACATGATTTTCTTGACGCTTGGTTCTATGAAAATACCATTTGTACATACGTAGATCCGCCTGTTTTAAACACTATTTTACAAGTAAAAATACTTTTACACAAGTTCATGTTTCTCGTGTGGTAGAGTTTCACCTTTTAACCCTTGTACCATTCAAAACAAGCTTATGTCAAGATCCATGATCTTAACCAAACCGGGTTAAATGGTGATCCGAGCTACCACAACATGGATCGGGCCTAGATAACCACAAATTTCAATTACTACATCATTTACACAACTTATGATCTTTTAACCAACAATACTTGCATTTTTAGTAGACTTTTGTGCTTCATATTGTAAGTTTCCGACTTTTAACCGTTACAACACATTTTAACCACCTTAGAATAGTTCGAGAGAGTGTTTTAAGCATTATACCTCTAGCTCGAGGCTAGGGAAGATTCTATGCGAAAAAGAGGTGGATAAAAGCAAAGTAGAGAGGTCCTTCGCCTTCCGTTTGCTCCAAGACTCCTAATGCGTGATCCTTGAAGCTTGTAGATGATTGGAATGTGAAGAACAAAATCGAAAAATGGATGTAGAGGGGGAGGGGGTTCGGCCGTGAGCTATGGGGAGCAAGGGAGAGAGTTTTGTGTTGTGAAACTTGGAGTGAATGATCTTGTGTGTTAAGTTGATTACTTATAGACTTAAGCAAGTTCTTGATCCAATGGTTTTAATGTTCCCTAGATATTAAACATAATAGAATAAAATAATCAAAGGTTGTACAAGTCTTGTCCTCTTGGTTTGGGCCAATTTCCAATGGGGGGGGGGGGTACTAGTTCGATTTCAACTAGTTAGTTAAGTACTAGTTTGGTTAAACCAAGTTAGTTTAGAGATTAACTCGGTTAGTGGTGTGTTGTGTTATAATGCGGGTGTTAGGGTATTCAGGGACCCTAACTGGCTCAGAAAAAGACCAATATTGTTAATGTCAATATTTTTATGTCCCGGGTAAAGTCCGGTTGTTCGGTTGGATAGTAATCCGTTAAAGTGCTTAACAAAGCTTTTAAGTGTCGTAAATAACATTTTTAGTGACACAACTTATTCCCCGAAGTGTCAGGAATATTTTCCTCATGTTTGGCACTTTACTAGTTAGCCAGAAGCTGATATGTTAATTAAAGTGCTGTGTTTTGTGCTTAGAGTGCGTTTTAGGCACATCCAGTCATCGTAACTTATTCCTAGAGACGCAGTTCTACAACCCTTGTATCCCTACACTCACTATGGGTGTAGTAAAATAATTCTGGCTCATACAGGCCTTAGAGGCATTATCTGCCTGATGCTGGCTTTATCAGCATGTTCAATAGGTTATCCGTTCATAGTGCTACTGTGCTTTTGTGCATCATGTTTGTCACTAGAGTTCAGTATGTAAATAATGTAGTGACAGCAAATAGAGTGTGATGCAAGAGTATACAAGTATCAGAAATTAAGTAGCAATTCATCAGCAATTTCAGTTAAGCACAGTAATCAAGCAGTAATTAATTATTAATTAAATCGTACGGATACCTGGTTTTGTGAGGGTTGTCACATTCTCCCCCCGTTAGAAAAATTTCGTCCCGAACTTTAAGTTCTGCTTGTAGAAGCAGGGTTCTTGGGAAATAGAAGGGGGTATTTTTCTTTCATTCGGTCCTCACGCTCCCAGGTGAATTCAGGACCATGGCGGGCATTCCAACGAACTTTGACGAGCTTGACACTCCTCCGGCGGGTCTTGTTCACTTTCCAATCCGTGACCTCAACGGGTTCTTCAACGAAGTGGAGCGTGTCGTCAACATGAATTTCATCGGTAGGAATGGCAACGGTGACTTGAGTTGGACTCCTCTTCAGATTGGATACATGGAATGTATCGTGAACTCCATTCAGTTCAGCGGGTAGGTCCAACTTGTATGCTACTAACCCGATTCTTTCCAAGATCTTGAACGGTCCAATATACCTCGGATTCAACTTTCCATGTTTCTCAAAGCGTGCCACACCCTTCCAGGGTGATACCTTCAACAAAACCATATCTCCTACCTCAAACTCTAGAGGTTTCCTTTTTAGATCCGCGTAGGATTTTTGTCGGTCACGAGCCGCACTGATGCGATCTCGGATCTGTGCAATCTCGTCTGTGGTTTCCTGGACTACATCAGGACCAACCAACTGTCTATCACCAGCGTCAGACCAACAGAGCGGTGATCTGCATTTGCGCCCATATAAAGTTTCGAAAGGCGCGGCACCAATACTGGTGTGGTAGCTGTTGTTGTATGAAAATTCAACCAGAGGCAAATGCTTATCCCAGCTACCGCCCAAATCCATCACACATGCTCTCAGCATATCTTCCAAAGTCTGAATCGTCCGCTCGCTTTGACCGTCGGTCTGCGGGTGAAACGCGGTTCTCATATTCAACTTCGAGCCAAAAGCTTCTTGGAAGGATTGCCATATCCTTGACACGAACCTTCCGTCTCTATCGGAGATAATCGAGAGAGGTACTCCATGGCGTGTAACAGTCTCTCTCATGTAAATTTCAGCCAATTTGCTCGTATTATCCTTTTCTCGGATAGGCAAGAAGTGTGCTGACTTCGTTAATCGATCCACTATCACCCAGATAGTGTCATGGCCTCTTGGCGTTCTTGGCAATTTCGTAGTAAAATCCATGGAGATTTGTTCCCACTTCCACTTGGGAATCTCGGGTTGCTGCAGAAGTCCTGAAGGCTTCTGGTATTCCGCTTTAACCTTAGCGCAAGTTAAACCTTTGCTCACCTAGACAGCCACATCGCCTTTCATCCTAGGCCACCAATAATAATCTTTAAGATCCTGGTACATCTTATCCGCTCCAGGGTGGATAGAGTACCGTGACTTGTGAGCTTCAACGGAAATAACCTTCCTTAAACCTCCAAACAAAGGAACCCAAATCCTCTTCTCAAAACACAACGTTCCTTCCTTGTTTGGTATCAATAACTTCTCCATCCCACGGAGATACTCTTCTTCAAGGTTTCTCTCCTTGAGAGCTTCTTTTCGCGCGGCACGAATGCGCAGAGGAAAATCGGTTCGAACAACCATCTCCAAAGCCCTAACCCTTATGGGCTTGATCCTCTCTTTTCGACTTAGGGCATCGGCGACCACATTCACCTTCCCTGGATGATACTTTATCTCGCAGTCGTAATCGTTCAACAGCTCTACCCATCGTCTTTGCCTCATATTCAACTCCTTCTGGTTGAATATATGCTGGAGGCTCTTGTAATCTGTGAAGATTGTGCACTTCGTACCATAAAGGTAGTGTCTCCAGATCTTTAAAGCAAAAATCACTGCGCCAAGTTCCAAATCGTGTGTGGTATAGTTCTTTTCATGTACCTTCAGCTGGCGTGACGCGTAGGCAATAACCTTTTGGCGTTGCATCAACACACAACCCAATCCTTGACGCGATGCGTCACATTATACCACAAAATCATCTGTACCTTCCGGTAGGGCTAAGATTGGCGCGTTGCAAAGCTTATCTTTCAATATCTGAAATGCTTCTTCCTGTTTGATTCCCCAATCAAACATTTTGTCTTTCTGAGTGAGGAGCGTCAATGGTTGAGCGATCTTTGAAAAGTTCTCGATGAACCTTCGGTAATAGCCAGCCAAACCCAAGAATTGCCGAATCTCGGTTGGCGTCTTTGGCGTTTCCCAATCCTTGATCTCCTCGATCTTGGTTGGATCCACGTGGATTCCATCTCCGTTTACCACGTGCCCAAGGAATTGCACCTCCTCGTAGCCAAAACTCGCACTTAGAGAACTTGGCATACAACTGTTCCTTCTTTAGCGGCTCCAGAGTGGCTCTTAAATGCTGCTCGTGCTCAGCCTTTGTCCTTGAATAAATCAAAATATCATAGACGAATACAATCACGAACTTATCCAAGTACGGCTTACAAACTTGATTCATTAGATCCATGAATACTGCAGGTGCGTTTGTCAACCCAAACGGCATAACCAGAAACTCGTAGTGCCCATAACGCGTTCTGAAAGCTGTCTTTGGGATACTCTCCTCTCGTATCCTTAACTGATGGTATCCAGATCGCAAGTCGATCTTTGGGTAAAAGCTTGAACCTTGCAGGTGATCGAACAGATCATCAATTCTTGGCAGAGGGTATCTATTCTTGATCGTCAGCTTGTTCAGCTACCGGTAGATGATGTTTATTTGAAAATCATCATCCTTCTTTTTGACGAGTAGTAATGGGGTTACCCCAAAAGGGAATTTTGGTCTGTTATCTTCCTTCTCTATCCATTGCTAAAGCTTCTCTGTCAATCCTTGCATCTCCGAAAATGTAAGTCGCTACGATGCATTGACTACGGGTGCAGCGCCTGGGATTAAATTAACGCGGGATTCGACTACTCGTTGAGGAGACGATTCCGGCAAGTCTTCGAGGAAGACTTCGGGGTATTCTCCAATCACAGGGATATCTTCGGGTTTTGGTTCTTCGGCTTCTTTTTCCACGACGTGAGCCAAGAATGCAACACATCCTTTGTGCGAAAATTTTTGTGTCTTCTTTGCCTGATAATCCGTAGGAGCGTATCCTGCTCCATGAATCACAATCATTTCTGTCACACCCCCAAAATCCACCTGCGGATAACACCCGCTTCGGGGGCGTGACTGACCAGGATCCAGCCACCAATTATACCGAATACTTAAGTTGATAACAAAAGTAATACTTACTATTCATAAGCTTAGCAAATATTAAGTTCAGAGTTTAAAGTTTTAAGTTCCAAAACAGTATTAAGTAGCGGAAGCATAAGTACGGTAATTTAAAACAAAGTTCATGATTCAAAATAAGGTAACACCCAACACAAGGGTGAACAGACACTACACGTTCCCAAGCTGCAAGCTCCTCCGTCACTGGTTACCTGCAAAGCATGCAGTAAGGGGTCAACAATAATGCTGAGTGAGTTCACTAGTTGTCCAGTTTTAATTACCAAAAACTTTGTTTCACCGGTTAATTTATCCGTTTATACATGCCCTGGGGAGCTACCCCAAAAGTTAGCGACTAAACTGTTTTTCCAATACCGAACACTAGGTAACCGTTGCGTATCCGCAGGATGCCCCGATGTCAATGTTCTATCATCATTGACGGATTTCTGAGTTCATTAGTTCACGCCCGTCCCAAACCAGGGCACGGTGTGAGGCTGGTAAACACCTAAATAGCGCTATCAACTAATAACCCGTTCGCCTAACCCGGCGACTAATCGGTATTTGTAGTAGGGACTTGAGTGATAGAGTTTCGTTTAGTGCCGTTAGTTGCAATCCGTATAAACAGTAATTAACCAAAAGGTTTCCCAATACCCGGGAAGGAAAAGTAAGTTTTGTTCCCAATAACTAGGGAAGGTATGTAAATGGTATCCCCTTCTACCAGGGGATAGAGTTGTTAGTCTCGTGTCCCAAACCACCGGGACGCATGCTTTTAAGTTGTGAACTCACCTTGGGTTGCTCGGTAGGTTTAGGTTACTTGTCAATCACGTTGGTCACCACGTCCTAACATGGTTACCGGTATAGGTCAGGTTCGGTATACAAGCATTCACGTAAAACACATACAGGCACGTAACTAACACGTATCAAGCATATAAGTAAACAGTGGGTTACTGGGCCGGCCTAAGTAATTAAGCAGTCAACAGCAACACATAATCCAGTCAACAGATAGTCCAAGTTAAACACATATGGGCCCAGTAACCAAAATGAACAGCCCACTCGCAACCAGCTGGTCTCGAGTCGCAACCAGGTGGTTTCGGCTTGTCACGCTGTGGTTGCGAGTCGTAACCGTGGTCTCGAGTCATCATGCTGTGGTTGCGAGTCGCAACCGACGTAGTCTCGAGTCGCAATCACGTGGTTTCGACTTGTCATGCTTTGGTTGCGAGTCGCAACGGTGCGGTTTCGAGTCGGAATGCTGTCGTTGCGAGTCGAAATCTGTCACTTTCATATACACGTGATGATGCAGATATGACAGTCCAAATTGTACCAAGAATTCAGGCCCATTTTAGGAAACAACCAATAATATTTCACTAACACTTTGCCTAATCTGAATGCTAGTAAAGATAGATCAAACTTTGCCATTTTTAAAACCTTCAAACCATATTCAAACAAGTTCTTCTTATGTTCATAGTTTTCTAGGGTTTTCATGCCAACATAAACACATATTTATGAACCGAAAATCACATATTTAACAAGATCATGATGCTAAACAAGAAAACATACATTATATAGCCGAAAATCTTATGCTAAACATCATCATTCTTGCAAGAAACAAAGAAGCATAGTGTAGTTGGCTATGAACACTTGTAAACTACCAATATCATGTCATTTTAGTCATGTTAACACATATTCACAAACTTTACAAAACAACCTAATAATCATGCATAAACTACTAACCAACCATTTCTTAGTTCATACAACATACATACATCTTAAACACAAAAGGAAACACTAACCGGTTATGAAAAGGAGGAGCCGAAAACAAAGAGAAGAGAATGAGAGAAGATGAAGTGTCCGAGTGATCCGAGCTTGACCGAGTCCTTGTCCGAGATCCTTGCTTGAACCGAAAAGGGGAGAAGAGTGGTGTTGTTGTGGGTTTCTAGTTGAGAGGAAAATAGGAGAAGTGTGTTTGTGTGGTTTGTGTAAAGTGAAGGAAAGTGGGGAAGGTGGGGTATATATATACAAGGGGTGTTTCGGGTTGGGTTTGGGGTTTCGACCCAAACCGGTTACGGCCCAAAGGCCCACTCGCAACCGCCCGGTTGCGAGTCATGGTCTCGGGTCGTGGTTTCGGCTCTCATATAAATATATATACAATACATACATACATCACATATCATGCAAAAATCACGTTTCCATTTAATAATATTTATATACACACGAAATATTACAAGGTGATCGTTCGGAAAAACCTCGAGTGTCACATTATCCCCAAGTTTTAAGAACTTTCGTCCCGAAAGTTGAAGCAGCCACTGCCAAGCTAGCGTGTTTCAACGGGGTGTCACATCATCCCCCCGTTAGTTTGGAATTTCGTCCCGAAATTCGGTTGTAGCTTCAGTGCTGGGGTTTTCGTTTGGGAATAACTGGGGATACTTGGACTTCATCTGGTCCTCCCGCTCCCAGGTAAACTCTGGGCCGCGTCGTGAGTTCCAACGAACTCGCACAAGGGGTATCTGGCTACGTTTGAGGGTTTTGATTTCTCGATCCGTGATCTCAATCGGTTCCTCAGTAAAGTGTAGCTGTTCATCAATCGTCAGTTCCTTAAAAGGAATCACAAGTGTTTCATCCGACAAACACTTCTTCAGGTTAGACACGTGAAATACGTTGTGTACCGCACTCAGCTCTGCAGGCAGGTTCAATCTATAAGCAACCTTACCGATTTTCTCGGTAATTTCGAATGGTCCAACATATCGTGGATTCAGCTTGCCTCGTTTACCAAAACGGACCACACCCTTCCAGGGTGAGACTTTAAGTAGAACCCGGTCCCCGACCTGGAATTCTAGTGGTTTCCTACGCTTGTCAGCGTAGCTTTTCTGACGGTCACGAGCTGCCGCCATGCGTTGCCTGATCTGTGAAATCTTTTCCGTTGTATCTACCACTAGTTCTGGGCCTGTGAGTTGACTATCGCCGACTTCCGTCCAGCAGAGTGGTGATCGGCATTTACGACCGTACAATGCCTCAAAAGGTGCCGCCTGAATACTGGTGTGGTAGCTGTTATTGTAGGAGAATTCCACCAACGGCAGATGCTTCTCCCAGTTCTTGCCAAAATCGATCACACATGCTCTAAGCATGTCTTCCAGGGTTTGGATGGTGCGTTCAGACTGCCCATCCGTTTGCGGGTGATAAGCGGTGCTCATGTCCAAACGTGAGCCAAAGGATTTGTGCATAGCTTGCCACAACTCGGAAGTAAAACGAGCGTCTCGGTCGGAAATAATAGAGGTTGGCACCCCGTGCCTGGAGACTAGTTCCTTCAAATAGATTTCTGCCAAGGTAGAAAACTTGTCCGTTTCCTTAATGGCCAAAAAGTGTGCAGACTTAGTCAATCGATCTACTATCACCCAAATAGTATCATTCCCGCGTTGGGATCTAGGTAGCCCTGTAACAAAATCCATGGAAATCTGCTCCCATTTCCACTTCGGGATTTCCGGTTGCTGGAGTAAGCCTGCTGGTTTCTGATACTCGATCTTGACTCTTGCGCAGGTCAAACATTTGCCAACATAGGCTGCTATGTGGGCTTTCATGCCAGGCCACCAGTAGGTGGTTCTTAAGTCGTGGTACATCTTATCTGAACCAGGATGTACTGAGTAACGGGACTTATGGGCTTCGTCCATCACAAGCTCTCGTAGATCTCCGTAAAGTGGGACCCAAATGCGCCCTGCCACATAGTAGGCGCCGTCTTCTTTCCGTTCTAGCTGTTGTCTCGATCCCTGCAGGGACTCAGCCCTGATGTTTTCCGGTTTCAGAGCTTCAATCTGAGCATTTCGAATCTGGGTAGGGAGACTAGACTGGATGGTAAGTTGTAATGCTCGCACGCGCTTTGGTACCGTGTCTTTCCGGCTGAGGGCGTCTGCCACAACATTGGCCTTGCCCGGATGATACTTGATGGCGCATTCATAATCATTCAGAAGTTCGACCCATCGGCGTTGTCGCATGTTTAATTCCTTCTGCTTAAAGATATGCTCGAGACTCCTGTGATCGGTGTAAATGGTGCACTTGGTACCGTACAGGTAATGTCTCCATATCTTAAGCGCAAATATCACTGCTCCCAGTTCCAAGTCGTGTGTTGTGTAGTTCCTTTCGTGTGTCTTAAGTTGTCGAGAGGCGTAAGCAATAACTTTCTCGCGTTGCATCAACACGCAACCGAGCCCATGAATAGACGCATCGCAGTAAACCACAAAGTCGTCCGTTCCTTCAGGTAACGAGAGAATAGGAGCACTGCAGAGGTTATCCTTAAGCCTCTGAAAAGCAGATTCCTGTGCTTCATTCCACTTGTAGGTGACGCCTTTCTGAGTGAGTGTAGTGAGGGGTTGAGCGATCTTTGAGAATCCCTGAATGAATCTGCGGTAGTAACCTGCCAATCCCAAGAATTGGCGAACTTCAGTCGGAGTCTTAGGGGTAGGCCAATTCTTTATAGAGTCGATCTTAGCTGGGTCGACGTGGATTCCATCCTTGTTAACCACGTGCCCAAGGAAATGGACTTCTCGAAGCCAGAAGTCGCATTTCGAGAACTTGGCATACAGTTGCTCATTGCGAAGGAGTTCGAGGATAAGGCGTAGGTGCTGTTCATGCTCTTCCTGACTTTTCGAGTAGATCAAGATGTCGTCTATAAACACGATCACAAATTTGTCGAGGTAGGGTTTGCATACTCGGTTCATAAGATCCATGAATACTGCAGGCGCGTTGGTCATTCCAAAGGGCATAACGAGGAATTCATAATGACCATAACGAGTTCTGAATGCAGTTTTGGAAATATCTTCATTACGGACCCTTAACTGATGGTAGCCTGACCGCAGGTCAATCTTAGAGTAGTAGCTCGATCCTTGCAGTTGATCAAACAAATCGTCGATTCGCGGGAGAGGGTAACGATTCTTGATGGTAACCTTGTTCAACTCACGGTAGTCAATGCACATTCGGAACGTGCCATCCTTCTTCTTAACAAAGAGTACTGGTGCTCCCCAGGGTGATGAACTAGGACGGATAAACCCTTTATCCAATAGTTCCTGTAGTTGAGTAGAGAGTTCCTTCAATTCTGCGGGGGCTAGTCGATAAGGTGCACGAGCTATAGGCGCTGCTCCGGGAGCTAGCTCGATCTGGAATTCGACCTGACGATGGGGAGGGAGTCCAGGTAATTCCTCAGGAAATACCTCGGGGTAGTCACGCACTACTGGAAAGTCTTCAATCCTCTTTTCCTTTTCCTGCGTGTTGGTAACAAGTGCTAAGATAGCGGTGTGCCCTTTTTGTAAACACTTCTGGGCCTTCAAGAACGAGATAATGCCGGAGACTTCTCCGCTTTTGCCACCTTGTACAACGAGGGGTTTGCCAGAACGGCGAGGAATACGAACTGCTTTCTCTTGACAAAGGATCTCAGCGCGGTGCTTGGATAACCAATCCATACCAATAACGACGTCGAAGCTTCCGAGAGTAACAGGGAAAAGATCGATACTAAATGTCTGACCAGACAACTCTAGTTTGCAACCCTTGACAACATGTAAGGCCTCGATGTTTCTACCATTAGCTAACTCGACGATATGAGGAGAACTTAGTAACGAAAGCGGACGCTTAAGCTTCTTACTAATACGTAGGGATACATAACTAGCATCGGCACCGGAATCAAATAACACAGAAACATAACGATCATCGAGTAGGAACTTACCCGTCACGACATTGGGGTCATTCCTTGCTTCACCAGCTCCAATCACAAAAGCTCTTCCTCTAGCACCATTCCCAGCATTGTTGTTCTGATTGTTGTTCCCAGCTCCCTGATTATTGTTGCGGTTCTGATTCAGTTCAGGGCAATCCTTCTTAAAGTGCCCCTCAGCTCCACACTTAAAACATGCCCGGTTGTTTCCCTGCTGCTGTTGCTGTTGGGGTTGTTGCTGATTCTGTCTTGCTGGGAACTGGCTTCGACAATCCTTGGCGTCGTGCCCCATCTTGTGGCATCGCTGACACTGGCCCTTGTTACACGCCCCATTGTGGTGCTTGTTACACTTGTTGCACTTAGGGTAGCTTCCCCGGTAGCCACCCTGTTGCTGAGTGCCTTTATTGTTTTCAGTTTTCCTTTGCTGCGCTGGGGCCTGAGTGGGGTTAGCATCCTTGCTTTGACTTCCTTCCCACTTACGTTTGCTGTCACTAGAAGTTCCGACGGTAGCACTGATCCTTTTGGGCAGCCTGCCCTCCTCTACAGCCTGATCAGTGAGTTTGTGAGCAAGTCGAACAATCGGCTGAATGGTAGTGTGGTTGGCTGAAGTTACATGGCTTCGAATTTCAGGAGCCAAACCTTTGATGTACAGTTCGATCCTTCGGTACATTGGTCGTGACATGTTTGGGCAAAGAGCGGCATAGTCATTTGACAGCTTGGTGTAGGTCTCAATCTCTGACCCAACCATCTTGAGCTCATAGTACTCGTTCTCAAGCTTGTGGATGTCATCCCGGTGACAGTATTCATCCTTAATCATATCCTTGAAATCCTCCCATGCGGTAGCATTTGCAGTTTCCAACCCAAACATCTGAATCTGCGCCTTCCACCATGAAAGCGCGCTTCCTTCGAGCGTAGCAGTAGCAAACTTCACCCAGTTCGCAGGGGGACACTCGCAAACAGCAAAAACAGCTTCAATTTTCTCAATCCAATGCAGAAGACCTATGGCACCCTCCGTGCCGTTGAAAGGGAGAGGCTTGCAATCCATGAAAGTTTTGAAAGTACACACTGGTGGTTGCGCAGGTGCATGCTGACCTGTTCGTGAGAAGCGAAGCGTATAGGTTTAGAGGCGAAAAGTCGATGTGGCGGTAGGATCTATACATCCTAAAACAACGAGCTTACCTATAGGGTGAGCTGCAAAAGCCGCAGCCACTGTGTTGAGCAGGTTAGTGAACTGAGCCTGCAACCAGAAAACACAGTATGAGTGTGATGTCGTAGTGTAGCGAGAATGAGATAGAAGAGAGAGGTGTATCTATCTAGTTTAGGCACACTAGTACGTATAGCATAACAGGAAACATAAAGCAAACAAGTAAACACTGGTCCGAGCTATGAGGTCAAAAGTGTTGAGCCTTGCACTTGGAGTGTAGTGTCGTTACGAGTCACGGGTTATAGTCTGGTTTTCTCCAAAAAGATTTACCCCTTTTTAAAACCAAGTTCACTATAACCAATGGCTCTGATACCAATCTGTCACACCCCCAAAATCCACCTGCGGATAACACCCGCTTCGGGGGCGTGACTGACCAGGATCCAGCCACCAATTATACCGAATACTTAAGTTGATAACAAAAGTAATACTTACTATTCATAAGCTTAGCAAATATTAAGTTCAGAGTTTAAAGTTTTAAGTTCCAAAACAGTATTAAGTAGCGGAAGCATAAGTACGGTAATTTAAAACAAAGTTCATGATTCAAAATAAGGTAACACCCAACACAAGGGTGAACAGACACTACACGTTCCCAAGCTGCAAGCTCCTCCGTCACTGGTTACCTGCAAAGCATGCAGTAAGGGGTCAACAATAATGCTGAGTGAGTTCACTAGTTGTCCAGTTTTAATTACCAAAAACTTTGTTTCACCGGTTAATTTATCCGTTTATACATGCCCTGGGGAGCTACCCCAAAAGTTAGCGACTAAACTGTTTTTCCAATACCGAACACTAGGTAACCGTTGCGTATCCGCAGGATGCCCCGATGTCAATGTTCTATCATCATTGACGGATTTCTGAGTTCATTAGTTCACGCCCGTCCCAAACCAGGGCACGGTGTGAGGCTGGTAAACACCTAAATAGCGCTATCAACTAATAACCCGTTCGCCTAACCCGGCGACTAATCGGTATTTGTAGTAGGGACTTGAGTGATAGAGTTTCGTTTAGTGCCGTTAGTTGCAATCCGTATAAACAGTAATTAACCAAAAGGTTTCCCAATACCCGGGAAGGAAAAGTAAGTTTTGTTCCCAATAACTAGGGAAGGTATGTAAATGGTATCCCCTTCTACCAGGGGATAGAGTTGTTAGTCTCGTGTCCCAAACCACCGGGACGCATGCTTTTAAGTTGTGAACTCACCTTGGGTTGCTCGGTAGGTTTAGGTTACTTGTCAATCACGTTGGTCACCACGTCCTAACATGGTTACCGGTATAGGTCAGGTTCGGTATACAAGCATTCACGTAAAACACATACAGGCACGTAACTAACACGTATCAAGCATATAAGTAAACAGTGGGTTACTGGGCCGGCCTAAGTAATTAAGCAGTCAACAGCAACACATAATCCAGTCAACAGATAGTCCAAGTTAAACACATATGGGCCCAGTAACCAAAATGAACAGCCCACTCGCAACCAGCTGGTCTCGAGTCGCAACCAGGTGGTTTCGGCTTGTCACGCTGTGGTTGCGAGTCGTAACCGTGGTCTCGAGTCATCATGCTGTGGTTGCGAGTCGCAACCGACGTAGTCTCGAGTCGCAATCACGTGGTTTCGACTTGTCATGCTTTGGTTGCGAGTCGCAACGGTGCGGTTTCGAGTCGGAATGCTGTCGTTGCGAGTCGAAATCTGTCACTTTCATATACACGTGATGATGCAGATATGACAGTCCAAATTGTACCAAGAATTCAGGCCCATTTTAGGAAACAACCAATAATATTTCACTAACACTTTGCCTAATCTGAATGCTAGTAAAGATAGATCAAACTTTGCCATTTTTAAAACCTTCAAACCATATTCAAACAAGTTCTTCTTATGTTCATAGTTTTCTAGGGTTTTCATGCCAACATAAACACATATTTATGAACCGAAAATCACATATTTAACAAGATCATGATGCTAAACAAGAAAACATACATTATATAGCCGAAAATCTTATGCTAAACATCATCATTCTTGCAAGAAACAAAGAAGCATAGTGTAGTTGGCTATGAACACTTGTAAACTACCAATATCATGTCATTTTAGTCATGTTAACACATATTCACAAACTTTACAAAACAACCTAATAATCATGCATAAACTACTAACCAACCATTTCTTAGTTCATACAACATACATACATCTTAAACACAAAAGGAAACACTAACCGGTTATGAAAAGGAGGAGCCGAAAACAAAGAGAAGAGAATGAGAGAAGATGAAGTGTCCGAGTGATCCGAGCTTGACCGAGTCCTTGTCCGAGATCCTTGCTTGAACCGAAAAGGGGAGAAGAGTGGTGTTGTTGTGGGTTTCTAGTTGAGAGGAAAATAGGAGAAGTGTGTTTGTGTGGTTTGTGTAAAGTGAAGGAAAGTGGGGAAGGTGGGGTATATATATACAAGGGGTGTTTCGGGTTGGGTTTGGGGTTTCGACCCAAACCGGTTACGGCCCAAAGGCCCACTCGCAACCGCCCGGTTGCGAGTCATGGTCTCGGGTCGTGGTTTCGGCTCTCATATAAATATATATACAATACATACATACATCACATATCATGCAAAAATCACGTTTCCATTTAATAATATTTATATACACACGAAATATTACAAGGTGATCGTTCGGAAAAACCTCGAGTGTCACAATTTCTCTGTTCGTCGTCGGGGTGTGGATGACAATCTCCGCTGGGTTGTTCGACAACCAGTCCATCCCAATTATCACATCGAAGCTTCCGTTAGGCTTGTTCTATCGAGAACTGGGTATCTAGGTTACTTACTACTAAAACAACTATATTTTCTGAAGCTAAAATTTGACAATACTGTCAAATAGAGCGTAACATTGACTATTATGAGACGTACCGCTATCCACGCTTGGATTCTATCCCCGCTGTTGAGCTTTCATCCACGTGCCTGAGTGTTCTTAAGGCAATACTTCCTGAAATGCCCCACATCACCGCAATTAAAACATGCTTGGCCACAGCCTTGATAGTCACCATCCCTGCCTTGATAGTTGTTGTCGTTGTTATTTCCTCCGCGATTTCCATTATCATCTTGACCTCTATTTCCATGTTCAGTACCTTGCCGACATGTTTCCTTGACATGTCCCACCTTGCCACAGTTACCACATTTTCCATATCTACACCGCCCGTTATGGTGACGTCGACAGTTGTCGCACTTTGGTAGGATACCCGTGTACTCTTTTCTTTTTTTGGCCTTGCCGTCGCTACTCGACTGGGTATCTTGTTTGAAATTCGCCAACTTCCTCTTGTTGTCCCCAGATGACTCTACATGAGTCTCCTTCTTCTCCTCAGAGGCTGAAAATTTGTTCATCCTGATTGCCTCTTCCGTCAGGGCAACACTTAGATTGATGGCCTCAGAGATTGTGGCAGGCTTTGATGCCGTTACCATGCTCATGATTTGGGGTGCCAATCCCCAAATGAAACGCTCAATCCTTTTAAACTCCGGATCTACCATGTAAGGAACGATACGCGATAGAACTTGGAACTTCTCCACATACTCAGCTATTTTTGGACCTTCCATCTTCAAGTTCTAGAACTCAGTTTCTACCTTCTGGCTTTCTGTTCTCGAACAGTACTTTTTATGCATTAGCTCTTTCAGCTCGTCCCACGAGAGAGCATACGCAGCAGCCTCGCCCATTGTCTGAACCTGAAGTTCCCACCATGACAGAGCCCCATCTCGGAACAGGCCGGAAATGTACGAGACCTGATCTCTTGGGGCGCATTTGCTCGCACGCAAAACAGTGTCCATCTTCTCAATCCAGCGTACGAAGGCTACGGCACCCCCAGTGCCGTCGAAATGTAAGGGCTGGCAGCCTAAGAACTGCTTGTAGGTGCAGCCGTTGGGTGGGTTATTTCCTGAGGTAGCTCCGTTGCGCTCGGAGTGATGGGCCTCGTATTGTGCGATGACTGCAGCAATGATTCCCTGAAGTTCCGCCTCGTTGGTGGGTATGCATACATCCCGTCTTGGAGGCATCTTCTAAATGATGATCGTATGGGTCAGGTCATAGTAAGTAAAGTGTACGTAAGTATACAACAATATCAACACATAACATCCCATGTTATAAACAAATCAATCACATAACATCTCATGTTATAGAACATAAACAATAGATTACTGTGATTGCATTGCCACGAATCGAGACCAGAATGTAAGGTTTACAGGTACCCAACTGTATCATAAAACATCAATGACTTAGTAGGTGACGACCCTAGGCAAGTCGTGCGGTCGCTGGACAGGTTCAGGAATCCCTGGTTCGTCCATTTTCAAATTCCAGGACTCCATCTCAAACTTCTGTTATTCCAATCTTAGAACCATATTTCTCCTTAATCATTTTCTTGAGCTCGTCCCAGCTCAGTGCATAAGTAGCATCTGTACCAAGGGTCTGAATCTGAAGATCCTATCATGAGAGTGTGCCATCTAACACTCTGTTGGGGTGAACGGTTAGTCATTCTTAGAATGGAGTCAATCTTTTCGGACCAACGACAAATGCAATGGCGCTTCCTGTTTCGATGAAGTTCAAAGGCTTGCAGTTCAGGAACTGCTTATAGGTGCGGTCAGTTTGGGGGGTTATTCCCAGTAGTGCCATCGCTACGCTTAGTGCGGAGTGCTTCATGTCATGCATTTGCCTGTGAGATGCGTTTTTGCAGCTCGGCTTCTATCCTTGGCAACATACTGGTGTTTGTGTCACGCCTGGGTGGCATTCTCTTCTGCCGAAATGGCATGAAGTGGGTTAGACAACTTCCCAATTGTCTATGAGATACATAGCACCATAAGCCATCATGTACTCACCTAATTTTACACGTAAATATTCTCAATGTATGGGTGGGGAAATAAATTACTGAGCCTTCACATAGGCTTGCCAATTCGGCTCGTTGCTTGAAATAGAATAAACTCGAGGCTTCATCGCCTTGGTCATTCGTGTTCGAGTTATTTCCTGCCACATTGGTTTTCATTAGCTTGACCCGCAGAGTCCACCAGGATTTCTGTGCACTACAAGTCGTTATTACGTGGGCCCCCGTAATAATAAATTGTCTTGCACAGTTACCCCAAATTTCTCTCGTCCAAGCAGATGATCAATCAAGGAGCAACAGCAGGTGCATTGGCATGAACAGGGTTATGCTCTAATGCGGTGTTAGGAGCGACGCCTGGCTCAGGGGCCACGGCTGGCTCCGGATCAACAAACTCCATCTCAAAATCAGCTGGATCAACCATCACAGGGGGTTACAGGATCCTCCAAGGGCTGGCCTAAGCGTATGAACTCAAGGTCATGGTCTGGATCAAAACCAGATGGAAGAACAGGATCGCCCTCAATACTGTGATCAAACTCAAAGCTATGTGCGGGAACCGGTGCAGCCGTATCAGGGTCGGCGTTGTGTGAATGGTGCTGCACTCCCTGTATATGCGAAAATGCGGATGTTAGCAACTCAAATGAGTCTGGGACAGGGGAATGGGCATGAGTTTTCCCCTGCAGGAGCGTCCGTAAGCAGTAGGCTAATACCAGCAGCAATAGGGCCTCGCCCTCGAATGGGTCCTCTTCTAGTAGATCGTATCGTCGTCAGAGGCCACGTCGGGGGCATATCAACAATGGGATAAGCGGCAAGGGGGCACAGGAGCAGAGATCACCGCGAGTGGCAAATTCCCAACAAGATGGCCATCAGTAGGCTCTGCTACGACTTCAGGCAGCGCAAAGGGCTGAATGCGTCATTGTCTGTGCCGGTAGTATCGGAAATGTGCACCTCGTGCTCCGATGAACTATGTCGTCTGATGCTATGGCCATGGGATTCGTAGTGTCCATCTTTCTTGTACATGATGAAAGCATGACATTTGTAACATAAACACATATACGTATAACAATCAATCACATCCACATATAAACATGTTAGTCAGCAATAAGCAATCAAATAATTCTCCTAGTCCCACTAGCCTCCCAGCCTCCCAGACTGATATTCCTAGTCCCACTAGCCAAATTCCTCCCAGTCTCTAAGACTGCTCTATCATCCACCTCGACCTCCTAGATCGAGCCTCGGCCTCCATGACCGAGCCTCAGCCTTCATGACTAAGCCTACTCTTCCTAGTCTCACTAGCCATCTACCTCGATCTCTAAGATCGAGCCTCGGCCTCCAAGACCGAGCCTCAGCCTCCAAGACTGAGCCTAAAATAATAAAATGTGCTCAACATGTGTTTGTAAAAACGTTTTGGATCTGGACTTAAGTGGTATGCAGTAAAAAGGTTTTCGTGAGAGCCCTAGTGATCATAGTCTAGACTCAAGAAAGAATCCTAGTTCGCTATGATCAGAGCTCTGATACCAAGCTGTCACACCCTGGCTTTGCGGAAGCGTGGTTAATTTTGGTGTGACTTCTTAATACCATAGCTTAGTCATAACAAAGCTAGATGAATTAAAAACATGCAAGATCATCCATAAAGTTTTGAAAACCAAATACAATACCATTGTTTTAACGGGGATACACCCTAACAACCATAATCTTGTTCAACAAATAAACAAAACATAAACACAGTTTAAGGACTGTGACTTGTCCAGGAAAGAGTCACATTCCCTAAACCCCGGATGACCTCGGAAACTAGTGCAGCGGGAAAACGTGCCATACCGTGCCAGATCCTTTAATTCCCTGAAATACATGTAAGTTGAAAAATCAACAATAATGTTGAGCGAGTTCATGTGTTTAGTATGCGCGCGCGAATAAACCTTTATAACCATTGTAAGTGTGAATATTTTGTAAACTCTGGTATGAAAGCAAATAAGGAAACATATCAGTTAATGTGTAACCACATGGTCCAACCTGCGGGCGCATGGGGGGGGATAGGACAAGGTCACCACATGGTCCAACCTGCGGGCGCATGGGTGGTGTTACGACAAGGTCACCACATGGTCCAACCTGCGGGCGCATGGGTGGTGTTACGACAAGGTCACCACATGGTCCAACCTGCGGGCGCATGGGTGGTGTTAAGACAAAGTCACCACATGGTCCAACCTTAGGGCGCATGGGTGGGGTTTGTTATGCTCAAATAGGCCTATCACTTGTATCCCTCGATCGTACTACGAGGACTAATGTTCTTAAGGTTTCACCTACCCAAATCACATAATCTAACAGCTCCTTCCTTAGCTGACCATACCATGTAAGAAATATTCGTAATCATAGTAACATGTATTTCACCCCCGCAGTTTAGAAAACTGAAAACAATTAAGAGAAAAGGGGGACATGAACTCACAGTCGGTGCATCTCTACCAAGTACTCCAAATCGGGCAGCTGTGCAACGACCTAC
This sequence comes from Helianthus annuus, assembly GCF_002127325.2. Taxonomy (NCBI): domain Eukaryota; kingdom Viridiplantae; phylum Streptophyta; class Magnoliopsida; order Asterales; family Asteraceae; genus Helianthus; species Helianthus annuus. Next base: position 66,496,607 of record NC_035449.2, on the reverse strand, counting down.
ATGTGCTAATTTCTATTAGACGGATGGCCGTGCCTTAGCTTTATTGTTTAAGTTTTTGGGAAATAGTTAGACAACTATTTCGTGCTTATACTTTGCATGTACTTGGTAATTAATCTCCTTCCCAAGGATGGGGGATTTAATACATGGGCATTCGAATTACACCATTAAGTCTCACTTAATATATTCATTTCCAATTCCAAAATATAAATATTTTTCTCAAAAATATTATATTTTCATTTCACATAATATTCCCCAAAAATAATACGTTGATAAAACACGCGTTCAAAAATATTTCCGCATAATGCGTAAGTTACGTTTTATCATCCGAGTGGTAATAAATATTACCAGTGTAACTTATATAGTTATCGTAGAGGCGTTCGTATTATTTTGGACCTGTTAACGTTCGTAAATATTATTTTTACTCTAAAAATAATATTTGTGTATTTTCACAAAATAATCATAAACAGTGCTGTGAAAATATATTTACTAAATATATATTTATCACGTTTAGTTTTGTGAAAATCCCACCTCTGAATATTTGTAAATAAAGTCGTGGCGAAATATCTTTTGAAACATGTCAAAAATAATTCTAACACTTGTAAATAATTCTAAGTGTTAGGTTTTAGAAAAATTTCGCCAGAGTTTCCCCTTTAACTGGAGGTGGCCACGCTTTCAAGCGTATCATTTTCTTTTACAAAATCATTTCAACAACTTCTTTATTCAATCAACAATTTCCGACACATCAACTAATTGACAAGTATGTAAATCGCATAAATCACATGAACTTGTAGTTTTTCCGAAACTATAGTGTAAATCCCATTATATTTTGTGGATCTTTATATAAAGTAGCTTAATCTCGTAAAAACCTCGTTTTTAGAGTAAACCCATCTTTACAACTTCCCGTCATCTTTCACAAAGATTGTTATTTTGTCGAAACTTTTCATTTCACAAGTGTTTTATACACTTGTGGTTTATAAAAATCATACTTGTTAGTGTGATATCCGTCTTTTAGAAAACATGATTTTCTTGACGCTTGGTTCTATGAAAATACCATTTGTACATACGTAGATCCGCCCGTTTTAAACACTATTTTACAAGTAAAAATACTTTTACACAAGTTCATGTTTCTCGTGTGGTAGAGTTTCACCTTTTAACCCTTGTACCATTCAAAACAAGCTTATGTCAAGATCCATGATCTTAACCAAACCGGGTTAAATGGTGATCCGAGCTACCACAACATAGATCGGGCCTAGATAACCACAAATTTCAATTACTACATCATTTACACAACTTATGATCTTTTAACCAACAATACTTGCATTTTTAGTAGACTTTTGTGCTTCAAATTGTAAGTTTCCGACTTTTAACCGTTACAACACATTTTAACCACCTTAGAATAGTTCGAGAGAGTGTTTTAAGCATTATACCTCTAGCTCGAGGCTAGGGAAGATTCTATGCGAAAAAGAGGTGGATAAAAGCAAAGTAGAGAGGTCCTTCGCCTTCCGTTTGCTCCAAGACTCCTAATGTGTGATCCTTGAAGCTTGTAGATGATTGGAATGTGAAGAACAAAATCGAAAAATGGATGTAGAGGGGGAAGGGGGTCCGGTCGTGAGCTATGGGGAGCAAGGGAGAGAGTTTTGTGTTGTGAAACTTGGAGTGAATGATCTTGTGTGTTAAGTTGATTACTTATAGACTTAAGCAAGTTCTTGATCCAATGGTTTTAATGTTCCCTAGATATTAAACATAATAGAATAAAATAATCAAAGGTTGTACAAGTCTTGTCCTCTTGGTTTGGGCCGATTTCCAATGGGGGGGGGGGGTACTAGTTCGATTTCAACTAGTTAGTTAAGTATTAGTTAGGTTAAACCAAGTTAGTTTAGAGATTAACTCGGTTAGTGGTGTGTTGTGTTATAATGCGGGTGTTAGGGTATTCAGGGACCCTAACTGGCTCAGAAAAAGACCAATATTGTTAATGTCAATATTTTTATGTCCCGGGTAAAGTCCGGTTGTTCGGTTGGATAGTAATCCGTTAAAGTGCTTAACAAAGCTTTTAAGTGTCGTAAATAACATTTTTAGTGACACAACTTATTCCCCGAAGTGTCAGGAATATTTTCCTCATGTTTGGCACTTTACTAGTTAGCCAGAAGCTGATATGTTAATTAAAGTGCTGTGTTTTGTGCTTAGAGTACGTTTTAGGCACATCCAGTCATCGTAACTTATTCCTAGAGACGCAGTTCTACAACCCTTGTATCCCTACACTCACTATGGGTGTAGTAAAATAATTCTGGCTCATACAGGCCTTAGAGGAATTATCTGCCTGATGCTGGCTTTATCAGCATGTTCAATAGGTTATCCGTTCATAGTACTACTGTGCTTTTGTGCATCATGTTTGTCACTAGAGTTCAGTATGTAAATAATGTAGTGACAACAAATAGAGTGTGATGCAAGAGTATACAAGTATCAGAAATCAAGTAGCAATTCATCAGCAATTTCAGTTAAGCACAGTAATCAAGCAGTAATTAATTATTAATTAAATCGTACGGATACCTGGTTTTGTGAGGGTTGTCACACATACATACATACATACATACATACATACATACATACATACATACATACATACATACATACATACATACATACATACATACATACATACATACATACATACATACATACATACATACATACATACATACATACATACATACATACATACATACATACATACATACATACATACATACATACATACATACATACATACATACATACATACATACATACATACATACATACATACATACATACATACATACATACATACATACATACATACATACATACATACATACATACATACATACATACATACATACATACATACATACATACATACATACATACATACATACATACATACATACATACATACATACATACATACATACATACATACATACATACATACATACATACATACATACATACATACATACATACATACATACATACATACATACATACATACATACATACATACATACATACATACATACATACATACATACATACATACATACATACATACATACATACATACATACATACATACATACATACATACATACATACATACATACATACATACATACATACATACATACATACATACATACATACATACATACATACATACATACATACATACATACATACATACATACATACATACATACATACATACATACATACATACATACATACATACATACATACATACATACATACATACATACATACATACATACATACATACATACATACATACATACATACATACATACATACATACATACATACATACATACATACATACATACATACATACATACATACATACATACATACATACATACATACATACATACATACATACATACATACATACATACATACATACATACATACATACATACATACATACATACATACATACATACATACATACATACATACATACATACATACATACATACATACATACATACATACATACATACATACATACATACATACATACATACATACATACATACATACATACATACATACATACAATACATACATACATACATACATACATACATACATACATACATACATACATACATACATACATACATACATACATACATACATACATACATACATACATACATACATACATACATACATACATACATACATACATACATACATACATACATACATACATACATACATACATACATACATACATACATACATACATACATACATACATACATACATACATACATACATACATACATACATACATACATACATACATACATACATACATACATACATACATACATACATACATACATACATACATACATACATACATACATACATACATACATACATACATACATACATACATACATACATACATACACACACACACACACACACACACACACACACACACACACACACACACATACATACATAGATACATACATACATACATACCTTCATACGTATCTACTTTCCTAAAACAAGGAATAAACTAATCATTCTTAGCTTATACGCATTTAAAAACTGTCCAGACGGGTTCTCAATGTATCAACAGTTAAAATAAACGATTTTCGCGAAACTGACCCCCGTCGCGTAGCGCCACGGCCTGGGGCCTTCCCCGTCGCGCTACGCCACGTCCTAGTTTTGAGAATGTTGCAGCTGGTGCTGTATAATTCTCAGCACAACTCAATTTCACGGAAACGAGCATGACTTTCTCGTTTTTTATCCGTTTTACCCGATTCTTTTTCGTACGCGACCGTAATTTAATTCTCCATCACATGGAATGAAAATCCAATATTTGGACTACCAAAATTTATGACTTTTAAGCCTTCGGCTTATTACCCTTTTTTCCAAATTTTGACTCGTTCATGCATTTATCAACATAACTCGTTTGTTTAACCAAAATTTCTTAAGAACCTAATATTATCAATGACGTCTATCATAAAAATTAGATTCTCGGATGTCTTGCATTCTGTTAAACTCATTTTCGCTCAAAAGCTTATTTTGGCCCGTTAAGGGCATTTGTGCATTTTAAGGTCCTTGGCTTTCGAAAATCATACTTCTCGCTTTCCTACTTTTCCAAAACATTCATTAAATCAAATAGCTTGTTTCTAATCAACTTTTTAAGACCGTTTGCCCGATTTACTCATCAAGGGCGTTTTTGTCAACTTCGATCCATCCTTTACTACAAAGGACTTCCTTAAACATTTGACTAATCCCACGACTTAACTACAACTCTAATCGTACATACCTGGCTCGGATCAAAGCTATGACCCGTTTTAATACTTCATGCGCTAAACGACTAAGTAATAGCAACATAATTCCTTTCGCTATTCATCCTGTGAAGGCATGATACTTAACAAAACAATTCATTAGTCAATATCACCATATGGTAATGTCTTCACTATTTGACCCGTTAAGTCTAGATGTCCATTTTATCCTTGCAGAATTTTCGTTATTCCTTAACCCATCCTTGTAACTTATTCCTTTGTTATCTCATAATAAAAATACCCATAATACCCTTTTTACCCTTTTTACCATCAAATTTAGTTTCTTAACATAAACACATGTTCCGACCCATACCAAAACTTGTCGGAACATCATAATTCACATATTTAATTACCATGTTCGTAATCTATACATCGAATAGATATTCTACAAAAAGGGGTGTAAGCTTTACTTACATAGCATCCGAATATGCTTCCCGTGCGCATAAGTCCCATTTGACCCGCTTCTTTCCCAAGCTTCCATGCCGCTTACCAAGCATCAAACTATCATATAGCATTCTCAATATAGTTAGCTTATACATCATTCATCATGACGATTTCATCACATGGATCTTATATTAGAATCATCATTCGACCTTATAACATGTTAATCTATAAATTCTTATCCCATTTTTCTTTAAACATTCTCACACATAATCGATTTCAAACCTCATTAATGTAAGCATATTATCATTTTCATCATCATATCATCAAAAACCCACTTCATAGCTACTTTGTTAATCACTTAGAAGTGATCTAATCTTAAGTTCTTCATAATTTCATCATACTTTTCATGTGTGTACTACCTCCTAAGCATAGTGTACAACTAGTTCATGCATATCCTTCTATTCTCATTCATAATTCAACAAATTCCTCCTTCTAATCAACATAAATCATTCATGCATAAACATCAAACATACTAGTATCACATTTCTTTCAATTCCTCTAATAAGAATCCATCATACAAATTAAAATACATCAATATTAAGCAAGAATTGAACATGGGTAACCATTCAACTCGTTATCATCACCATAATCAACGGGTTTCATCTCTAAACATCAAATTAGCCCAAACCATGCATAACCCATGTTCCAAGTGATGATTCTAACACATACTTATACTCAATTTCATACAAATTCGTGATTTACAACATAACCCACTTCGTGCATAATCACCAATCTAACTTTTAAGACATACCTTGCGATCCCCTTGTGAAGGTGATCATTAATCTATCTTTCTTCTTGAATTTGAGCTACAATTAACCCTTCAATTTGGTGATCTTCATGGTTAGGGTTTGTGAGCTTCCATGGAGCTCCTGGCTCTTCTCAAACACACCATGGTGTGTGTGTATGTGTGTATTTTTTTTATAAATTCAACTTTCATTTATCCCATTTTAGTCCCTCAAGTATGCCACTCATTATAATTGCCACAACTCTCATCCTTTAGTTGTTTCTACCATACTCATAACTAGGTTAAATAACCTAGTCATTTATTTCTTGATGTACCATAGCATAACATTTAACGAATATAAATATTCGGGTTTTGGGGTGTTACAAGAAAAGCATGAGGAACTATTTAATAAAGAACTATTTGACAGCAGCTCCTCACCATATGATGATTAAGCCTTAAAGATTTAAGATATGGAAGACACAACTTAGAAGTTTACAACAGGTGAAAAGCCTCAATCTGATAGTAACTTCGTACTAGAAAATACAGAAACCAGTGTTAAACGCACCGTGTTAGCAGAAGAAGGACATAATCAGGAAACCGAGGCAAAATCCTTCATCAGAACAAGTGTACAAACAAATCCTTATTTTAATTACGTGCAGAACTCCACAGAATCAGATTCTGATGACTCTATTGATGTTAATTATGAACTTGTTTGCAAGGAAATAAATGTTGATTTAAAGAAAGATTTGGTGGTCCTACAGATCTCAACTCTGAATATAATAAAGACGGGGAGGATGAGATGACAACAGGTGGAGATCAGAATTTGATCAAGGAAACCTAGTACAGGAAATCTGTTTTCCCATCAACTCATGGAGAACAATCTACAAAGATAGTTTAAGAAAATGAGGAAAATCCAGATGTGAATCTGTTACACAAATCTGGTAAAGGACCTATGGATTGGTCTTATGACCAGTCTATACGTTTACGAACAGCAAGAAGTGTGTCTTCTATCGGTACGGTAGAAGGAACATTTGTTGTTCCACCTTACCCAACAACTCAAACTATGACAACTATAGAGCTTGATGTGGTATTGAAGCTGGTTATGAGCAAACCGACAAAAAAGAAGAAGCCTGCAGAAAAACCAAAGTTAGCTGTTGAAGATAAACTAGACCGTCTGTTGGACGAAATGAAAAACCAAAAATTTGACATAAGAATTGTCAGACTCTGTACAATCATCAGGATACATACAGAGAAAAATACAAAGAAGCTGTAGAGGATGTAGGAGACCCCAGCTAGCTCCCAAGATATTAACAACTTCACATCAGAGTTCAAGAAAATAACTCAGGAACTAGAAGAAATAACAAATCAAATGAAAGTAGTTGTGAAGTCAAAAAGAGCAACAAGTTATGATGATATCAAAGAAGACCTCAATAGTGTGAAGGTGAGCAATAATACTATGGCAGCTGCACTTGTGAGATTAGTGGGAAATTGGAGTTAGCACAAAAAGAAGCTTCAATCAGAACTAAGTAGAATACATGCTGAGGAAATGAATAACAAAGTCCTAATCAATGATGTCAAATACTTGTAGAAAAGATTGTCCTACAACATTGCCCTAGTATCAAAGATAAAGATACATGATTTGATAAAGCCAATACCAGAGGAATCCTTACAACAAGGAACTTCAGCAAAAGAAACTGCAACCAATCTTGTTTTCAACAAAAGAAACCACATCAACAATACCAGAAAATCCAGCAACAAGAGAAAAGACAAGCAAGCAAACTTTTTCTCAACCTAAGAACAAATAGAAACTGTAAGCATCACCCAAAAGGACAACATTTGGTGACACTACCTTCAGTTTATCGTTGGTTTAGGGTGTTGAGAGAAGGTGGGAGGAAATAACTTCTTCAAAGAAGCCATGGATGATTCCCAGATCAGATCCCCCACTAAATGTCACAAGGTACACATTGGAGGTTGCAAATGAAGACATGCCCTTTCCAGAATATCACCTCTGACACTTCTAGATAGATGAGAAAGAAGAAATTGACAGACCTTTGAGTCCTGTAACCAGTAATTTTTACATGGAAAGGAGTGTCAGGGGGCAATACAGTCTTCATAAACCTCTCACTAATCTAATAAAGAGAGTATGGAAAGTGGAAACTCACTCTCCTCTTAATGGCATACGGGGTTTCTTGATTAGAATAAGTATACAATGTTGAGAAACCAAGCTGGAGAACAAACTTTCTTTGATGCGAAATTGGTGTCTCTAATTCATACAACTGATCTGATAAAGTTAAGAAAAACCTATGAAGAAGAAAAATCATATAGTAGAACTGTTAGAAGAGCCATAAAGAGCATCACCACCAGTGGCATAAAACTCTTCACCATAATTGCTCTAAGTGATTTTGATCATGCAGTTTCTGGAAAAATGCTCATAACTCCACTAAATACAAAAATCCCTGAAGTATCTATCACATACAGGGACATCAATGAAGAAAGAGCAATGTTCAGACTCAGTGAGATATGCAAGAAATAGAAACAACTGATAACCATGGAACATGCCAAAATAGACCTCATTGAACAGATAATAAATGAATGGATCGAAGCTAGAGAGCTCTACAAAGTCTTATACAAAGAATACAACAAACCTATCCCACAAGAGGAAGTTGAGAAAGAAGATCATTATCATTTTACTTAGAGAAACTATTTTATATACTTTTGGATGCCTGGTTGAACAATTACTTTTTAAGTTGATGTAATCTTGAATATTTCTTTTGATTATTATGTTTCATTTAGTATGTCATAGTAGTCATTTTATTACAACACTTGTTAGAAAACTTTTTGTGCAAGTGTGAAAGAAAAACGATGAAGGAATCTGATCCTTCTGATCAGATTTGGTACTGACAAAGCCAGAGAGTCACACAGAAACAAGATACATGACTATTGGACATGAGAAAGAGAACATTGGCATCAAGAAGATCTGACAGTCATGTACAACATAAGAAGAAGATTGGATGAGAAGAATCTGATGTTTTTGATGATAAATCTGATAATTATTATCAGAATCTGATCAGATCAGATCATTAGAAATCTGATGTGTTTATGATGATCAAAGACATCAGATTTCTAATAAGGTGCTCATCAGAATTTTGATGAAACAACTTGCTAAACCGATAAGGTTTGCATGAATGACCTATGTGGGTTTATGTATTACTCGGTTATAAACAAACCTACTTCAATTTAAAGTAAACCAATTACTCAAAACAATAATAAAACTAAGAAAACAATTAAACTTTGAAATAAGGAAACAATTAAACTTTGATTCGAGACGGATAAACATAAGTTTAAACTGTAGGAACCGTTCGCGTAATTACATAAAAATAAAACAAATTTAATTATTTTGATTACAATACAGAAATAAGAAAGCTAAAATTACAATACAAATTACAACTGAAATAAACCAAAAATACATGAATGGGGTAGAAGCAGATTGACTGAGGCACGTGTTCAACACGCTTCCCTTAAAACAAATTCCGAGTCTTCCAAGAGTACTCGTATTGTTTCCCAGGGTACAACAGCCGAAGCAGAAGTACCGCCGGAGATGGCCTACAACCCAAAGGCTACCTTGAAGAGAGCAGGAGAAGATCTGAATTCTGTAGAGAGAAAGGTTAAATTGCTGTTGTGTTGCTGGTGTTCGTGGTGTTATCTGCACCAAGGTATGGAGCTGTATTTATACAGCTCCCAATTTGAAACAGCCAAAAAACGAATTTAATGAGAGGTTTAAGTTGCATTAAATGTCTTCAATGCAATTTTTATACATCATTTAATTCGCAGTCATAACCGTTTGACTTGGCCGTTTCGTTGCTGAAGTGTAACTGCACTTTCATTCAATGCTGTAAGCTTCTGCGCGCGCAAGACAAATTGGTGCGCGCGCGTCCTTGCGCGCGCAGGTCTGCACGCTCATGCACGCTGCGTCCATCTGGCTCACTGCCATACGCGCGTGCACCACACTGACTCAGGTCTATGCGTGTGTGCGCCACGTCACCTGTGAGCCTATACGAGCACGCCACACATTCGCGCCGTTTTGGCTCACTCTGGTGCACCGCGCACGCCACAACAGGACCCATGCACCATGCGCAACCGCGCACATTCGTGTACTCGCGCGCGGACTGCCAGGTCACGCGCCTCGAACCCACACGCCACTACAACCACTTGGTCCTTGCAGCCCCTGTGATCCACCATGTGCACGTGGTCAAAAATACAAAAGCGGCCTCATCGCCGACGTCGCGCGCGCGCGAGCATGTGCGAGTGCGAGTTAGGGTGCTCCGCACCCTTCGCGAGGACACTTAGTGTGTGCTTCCATGAAACAATAAGGATGGAGAGTTCCCACTTAAATAACCATTTAACTTCCATCTCTCCTCCGATGTGGGACAATGTGCTACTTTCCCTTTTGTTTCAGCATTCAATGTTTCAAACACCCAACTTTGAGCATCGATATCTCATTCATCTTAGCTCCGTTTTGGACGTGGTTTAGTTCGTTGTGAAGCTCTTCCAACATAGAACACAAACCCACAAATAAATATATAAAACCCGCTCATTTTATTATATTTATTTCTAGTCCAAAATAGGAAAAAATCATTTTCCTATATTTGTGAAAAATGCTATTTTCACCTATTTTTCCAACAATCCCCCACATGCAAAATGCTATTTTCATCAAATTTCCAACAATCCCCCACATGCAAAATGCTATTTTCATCAAATTTCCAACAATCCCCCATATGTATGGAAATCGATCTTTTCCTTACACTTTTCAACGATAAACTTCGACAGTTGAGTATTGCAAGATAGGTAGGTTGATGCCTTTGAACCTTCTTTTGTGAAGCATACTTAGCTTACTAGCGGTTTGTAGACGCGATGTCCTTGAACATACCCCCATTTTTGTAAACGACAATACACTTCACACAATACTCTCCCTGGTTTGGCCAACCCCTCATTGTCGTGTCCTATTATGGTCTTGGAACACTAGCCTGGTTCTGCGAGAGCTCTAGGATTTGCGCACCCCACAAATCCATTTGAAGCGACCCCACTTCTCTCTAACATAGGTGATTCCTCTGAATCATTAAAAGCATCATGGTTATTTGATTTCCCGATATCATTAACCTTAATATGCTTAACCTCACTTCATGTTACTGATTGGAATGGACTAGGAAGTATATATAACTCCCTTTTATTTTGTTTGGAGTACTCCCCAGAGTGACTCTGTTTTGGTAATATGATTAAGTTGTCCTATTGAGCTTAGATGTTGGGATCTCCAGTCAACTAAGTTAGGTTTCCCTCATATTCCCATTTATCACGGGCTTTAGTCCCATTCCTCTTGACGACGTTTCTACTAACTCTCTGCTTAAGCCTTTTGTAAACGGGTATGCAATGTTATCCTTTGATCTCACATAATCAATTGTGATAACACCCGTTGAGAGTAGTTGTCGTACCGTGTTATGTCTACGTCGCATATGCCTTGATCTGCCATTGTACATCAAGCTTTGAGCTCTACCAATCGCTGATTGGCTATCACAATGTACACATATGGCTGGCAAAGGCTTTGGCCATCTTGGAATATATTCCACGAATTGACGTAGCCATTTCGCCTCCTCGCCTGACTTATCCAAGGCGATAAATTCAGATTCCATTGTGGATCTCGCTATGACCGTTTGCTTAGAAGACTTCCAAGCAATTGAAGCTCCTCCAAGTGTAAACACGTAACCACTTCAATTTAAAGTAAACCAATTACTCGGTTATAAACAAACCTACTTCAATTTAAAGTAAACCAATTACTCAAAACAATAATAAAACTAAGAAAACAATTAAACTTTGAAATAAGGAAACAATTAAACTTTGATTCGAGACGGATAAACATAAGTTTAAACTGTAGGAACCGTTCGCGTAATTAAATAAAAATAAAACAAATTTAATTATTTTGATTACAATACAGAAATAAGAAAGCTAAAATTACAATACAAATTACAACTGAAATAAACCAAAAATACATGAATGGGGTAGAAGCAGATTGACTGAGGCACGTGTTCAACACGCTTCCCTTAAAACAAATTCCGAGTCTTCCAAGAGTACTCGTATTGTTTCCCAGGGTACAACAGCCGAAGCAGAAGTACCGCCGGAGATGGCCTACAACCCAAAGGCTACCTTGAAGAGAGCAGGAGAAGATCTGAATTCTGTAGAGAGAAAGGTTAAATTGCTGTTGTGTTGCTGGTGTTCGTGGTGTTATCTGCACCAAGGTATGGAGCTGTATTTATACAGCTCCCAATTTGAAACAGCCAAAAAACGAATTTAATGAGAGGTTTAAGTTGCATTAAATGTCTTCAATGCAATTTTTATACATCATTTAATTCGCAGTCATAACCGTTTGACTTGGCCGTTTCGTTGCTGAAGTGTAACTGCACTTTCATTCAATGCTGTAAGCTTCTGCGCGCGCAAGACAAATTGGTGCGCGCGCGTCCTTGCGCGCGCAGGTCTGCACGCTCATGCACGCTGCGTCCATCTGGCTCACTGCCATACGCGCGTGCACCACACTGACTCAGGTCTATGCGTGTGTGCGCCACGTCACCTGTGAGCCTATACGAGCACGCCACACATTCGCGCCGTTTTGGCTCACTCTTGTGCACCGCGCACGCCACAACAGGACCCATGCACCATGCGCAACCGCGCACATTCGTGTACTCGCGCGCGGACTGCCAGGTCACGCGCCTCGAACCCGCACGCCACTACAACCACTTGGTCCTTGCAGCCCCTGTGATCCACCATGTGCACGTGGTCAAAAATACAAAAGCGGCCTCATCGCCGACGTCGCGCGCGCGCGAGCATGTGCGAGTGCGAGTTAGGGTGCTCCGCACCCTTCGCGAGGACACTTAGTGTGTGCTTCCATGAAACAATAAGGATGGAGAGTTCCCACTTAAATAACCATTTAACTTCCATCTCTCCTCCGATGTGGGACAATGTGCTACTTTCCCTTTTGTTTCAGCATTCAATGTTTCAAACACCCAACTTTGAGCATCGATATCTCATTCATCTTAGCTCCGTTTTGGACGTGGTTTAGTTCGTTGTGAAGCTCTTCCAACATAGAACACAAACCCACAAATAAATATATAAAACCCGCTCATTTTATTATATTTATTTCTAGTCCAAAATAGGAAAAAATCATTTTCCTATATTTGTGAAAAATGCTATTTTCACCTATTTTTCCAACAATCCCCCACATGCAAAATGCTATTTTCATCAAATTTCCAACAATCCCCCACATGCAAAATGCTATTTTCATCAAATTTCCAACAATCCCCCATATGTATGGAAATCGATCTTTTCCTTACACTTTTCAACGATAAACTTCGACAGTTGAGTATTGCAAGATAGGTAGGTTGATGCCTTTGAACCTTCTTTTGTGAAGCATACTTAGCTTACTAGCGGTTTGTAGACGCGATGTCCTTGAACATACCCCCATTTTTGTAAACGACAATACACTTCACACAATACTCTCCCTGGTTTGGCCAACCCCTCATTGTCGTGTCCTATTATGGTCTTGGAACACTAGCCTGGTTCTGCGAGAGCTCTAGGATTTGCGCACCCCACAAATCCATTTGAAACGACCCCACTTCTCTCTAACATAGGTGATTCCTCTGAATCATTAAAAGCATCATGGTTATTTGATTTCCCGATATCATTAACCTTAATATGCTTAACCTCACTTCATGTTACTGATTGGAATGGACTAGGAAGTATATATAACTCCCTTTTATTTTGTTTGGAGTACTCCCCAGAGTGACTCTGTTTTGGTAATATGATTAAGTTGTCCTATTGAGCTTAGATGTTGGGATCTCCAGTCAACTAAGTTAGGTTTCCCTCATATTCCCATTTATCACGGGCTTTAGTCCCATTCCTCTTGACGACGTTTCTACTAACTCTCTGCTTAAGCCTTTTGTAAACGGGTATGCAATGTTATCCTTTGATCTCACATAATCAATTGTGATAACACCCGTTGAGAGTAGTTGTCGTACCGTGTTATGTCTACGTCGCATATGCCTTGATCTGCCATTGTACATCAAGCTTTGAGCTCTACCAATCGCTGATTGGCTATCACAATGTACACATATGGCTGGCAAAGGCTTTGGCCATCTTGGAATATATTCCACGAATTGACGTAGCCATTTCGCCTCCTCGCCTGACTTATCCAAGGCGATAAATTCAGATTCCATTGTGGATCTCGCTATGACCGTTTGCTTAGAAGACTTCCAAGCAATTGAAGCTCCTCCAAGTGTAAACACGTAACCACTTGTTGATTTGGAATCTTTATTATCCGATATCCAGTTTGCATCTGTGTATCCTTCAATCACTGCTGGTTGTCGGGTATAATGCAGTCCATAATCTCTTGTGTATCTTATGTATCTAAGAACCCTCGTGATAGCTTTCCAATGATCCGCGCACGGATTGCTGGTGTATCTACTTAGCCTACTCACCGCGTAAGCCAAGTCGGGTCTAGTACATGTCATTAGATACATTAGACTGCCAATAATTCTTGAATACTCTAACTGAGCAACTCCATCTCCTTTATTTTTCTTGAGATGTTGGGAGGTATCAACTGGAGTTCGAGCTACACTCGTATCTCCCGAGTTGAATTTTTCAAGAATTTTATCCACATAGTGAGATTGACTTAACACAAGACCATCTTTGTTTCTTATGATCTTTACTCCAAGAATCACATCCGCTAAACCCATGTCTTTCATGTCAAATCTCGCTTTCAACATGCTTTTAGTAGCTTTGATAATTTTATCATTACTCCCAATGATAAGCATATCGTCTACATAAAGGCATAAGATCACATAACCTTCATTTGTGTCTTTGAAATAGACACATTTGTCACACTCATTTATTTTGAAACCATTGTCAATCATGACATGATCAAACTTTTGGTGCCATTGTTTTGGTGCTTGCTTAAAGCCATACAAAGACTTGACGAGTTTACATACTTTAGCCTCTTGACCTGGGGCGGAGAAACCTTCAGGTTGCTCCATGTAAATCTCTTCTTCTAAATCGCCATTTAGAAATGCGGTTTTAACATCCATTTGGTGAACTTCCAAATTTCTTAAAGCCGCTATAGCAAGAACCAATCTAATCGAGGTTATGCGCATCACAGGCGAGTAGGTATCAAAGTAATCTAGACCTTCCTTTTGTCTAAATCCTTTAATCACCAACCTAGCCTTGTATTTATCAATACTTCCATCAGTTTTCATCTTCCTTTTGAATGATATCCAAGTGGTTTGCAACCAGGTGGAAGATCTACTAACTCCCAAGTATGATTTTACAATATAGAATCAATTTCATTCCTTATTGCTTCTTTCCATTGAGGTCCTTCTGAAGAGGAAACCACTTCGCGATATGTATTGGGCTCGCCCTCAACCATATTGCTAACGAAGTCTGGACCGAAGGATTTTTCAACCCTTGGCCTTTTTCTTCGCTTACGATCATTTCTTTAACCTCAGGTCATTCATTTGTCTTATCATGAACTACCTCATCAACTGGTGTAGATGAGCTTTTACCTACTTCAAAATTAGGTGTTGATGACGTTGCATGTGTTTTTCTTCTCAAATGAAACACATTTTCAAAGTAAGACACAACGTTAGGATTCACCTCCATGATAGTGTTGTCGTGTACATCAGGATTCTTGGACTCATGTACAAGAAATCGATGTGCACTACTTTGATGCGCATACCCAATAAATATGCAATCAACAGTTTTGGGTCCTATCCGAAGAGCCTTAGGAGGTGGTACAATCACCTTTGCTAGGCACCCCCACACTTTCAAGTATTTGTATGAAGGCTTCTTCCTTTTCCATAACTTATATGGAGTTTCGTCTCTCTTTTTCAGTGGTATCTTGTTCAAAAGATAATTAGCCGAGAGAATGGCTTCCCCCCACATTTCCTGGCTCACCCCAGAACTTATCAACATGGCGTTCATCATTTCTTTCAATGTACGGTTCTTTCGTTCCGCCACGCCATTTGATTGTGGAGAATAAGGAGGTGTACACTCATGTACAATGCCACTTTTTGCGCATAAATCGGCAAAAGGTGCAACATATTCGCCTCCTTGGTCACTTCGCAAAGCTTTTATCTTCTTTTGAAGTTGATTCTCAACTTCATTTTTATACAAGATAAATTTACTTATTGCTTCATCTTTACTTTTTAGTAAATATACATAGCAATATTTAGTACTATCATCAATAACATGATGAAGTACTTATTTCTACCTCTTGTGGGTACCGCTTTTAAATCACAAATATCGGTGTGAATTAAATCAAGGGGTTCGGTTATTCGTTCAACCGATTTCGATAATGATCTTGTAAGTTTGGATTCTACGCAGGTTTCATATTTATAATGTGAATCAATATGGAATGTTGGTATACAATTTAAATTGATTAAACGGCGTATTGTATTAAAATTTACGTGACCTAATCTACCATGCCATTTATTTGAATTAGAAAACTCAAGCATATAAGTAGAAGTAGTAGCAATTTTATTCATGTTCTTTTTGACTGCCATTACATTCAATTTGAACATACCATTTTGGGCATAGCCCTTACCAACATACATTCCTCGTTTAGTAAGTACAAATTGATCGCTCTCAAAAACTAAACGAAATCCAAACTTATTAAGCAACCATCCCGAGACTAGGGTCTTGCGCAAGTCTGGGACATATAACACGTTGCTTAAAGTGAGCTCCTTCCCTGAAGTCCACTTCAAAATCATAGTTCCTTCACCCTTGATCTCCGCGGTGGCTGCATTTCCCATGTACAGCTTCTCATCTCCCGTAAGCTCCTTGAAGGTGGTAAAGAGGCTTCTGTCTGGGCACACATGACGGGTTGCTCCCGTATCAACCCACCATCCTTTTGGAGTGTTGGTCACAACATTGACCTCATCCAACATTGCGGTTTTGTTGGAAATCATTGCCACCAAAAGCATTCCGTCTTCATCCACCATGTGCGCACGCTCATGCTTTGGTTTCTTGCATTGGTTAGCCTTATGCCCCAGCTCGTCACAGTTGTAACAAGTCCCTTGGAACGTTTGAGGTTTCTTTTTCACAACCCCTTTCTTCGGTCCAAGTTGGCTAGCCTTTGCTTTCTCTTTGTCCTTTTTCCCCTTACCCTTCGCGCCCTTAGAGGATTGCCCATGCTCAACCATATTTGCGCTAGCACTAGTCTGCGCAAGGCTGCCTTTTTAGGCAATTCTATTGTCTTCTTCAATCCGAAGACGAACAATAAGGTCCTCTATAGTCATCTCCTTTCGTTTGTGTTTAAGATAATTCTTAAAATCAACCCAACCAGGAGGTAACTTTTCAATCATCGCTTCCACTTGGAATGTCTCGCTAAGTGTCATGCCTTCCGCAAAGATGTCATGTAGTATAATTTGGAATTCTTGGACTTGATTCATAACTCTTTTAGAATCAACCATTTTGAAATCCAAGAAACGGGCTACCACAAATTTCTTTGTGCCAGCATCCTCCGTTTTGTACTTCTTGTCCAAGGCATCCCAAAGGTCTTTGGAAGTCTTGACGTTGTAGTACACATTATACAACGCATCCGACAGGCCGTTTAACACATAGCCACGACATATGAAATCTGAATGCTTCCACACATCTACCGCACACTGTCTTTGTGTGTCGGTCTCCCCTTCCACAGGTTGGGGAGCGGTTTCCGTTAAGAACCTCGCAAGGTTCATGGTGGTCAAGTAGAAGAACATCTTCTGCTGCCACCTCTTAAAGTGTAGAACCGAGAACTTCTCGGGTCGTTCAGCATGATTAGCCACTGTGGACGCTCCCACAGTGGTGGCGTTCAGGGGGGTTCCCGTCACAACATTGGTATTGTGTTAACGTTGACATTTTCGTTCGACATGCGAATAAATTAAAAATTAAAATTTTAGTCCAAAATTTTGTTTTACACAACAAAAACAGAAGTAAACAATTAAATTTTAATTTTTACCACAAATTTACTGTTTCAGCTTCTAAGTCCAACTTTGAAGACCAAAAACAGAAAATTTTTAATAATTACAACTTACTGAGTGGCTTCTAAGTCTAACTTTGAAGACCAAGGCAGAAAGTTTATTACCAATTTTTAGGACAATAACTGAATATAACCAAATTGTTTTCAACCAAAGTCGCTCCTTTGAAGAAGAAAACAACAAAAATAAATCTGTTTTTAAAACATAAACTGAGTGAATCAAAACTGGTTTGAATCACAAAACAGAATGGTTTTGATTACACGAACGGTTTTAAAAATTTGTTTTAAGATTGTAGGAACCGTTCGCGTAATTAAATAAAATAAAACAAATTTAATTATTTTGATTACAATACAGAAATAAGAAAGCTAAAACTACAATACAAATTACAACTGAAATAAACCAAAAATACAAGAATGGGGTAGAAGCAGACTGACAGAGGCATGTGTTCAAACGCTTCCCTTAAAACAAATTCCGAATCTCCCAAGAGTACTCGTTTTGTTTCCCAGGGTACAACAGCCGGAGCAGAAGTACTTCCGGAGATGGCCTACAACCCGAAGGCTACCTTGAAGAGAGCAGGAGAAGATCTGAATTCTGTAGAGAGAAAGGTTAAATTGCTGTTGTGTTGCTGGTGTTCGTGGTGTTATCTGCAGCAATGTATGAAACAGCCAAAAAATGAATTAAATAAGAGGTTTAAATTGCATTAAACGTCTTCAATGCAATTTAATACGTCATTTAATTCTCAGTCATAACCGTTTGACTTGGCAGTTTCGTTGCTGAACTGTAACTGCACTGTCATTCAATGCTGAAAGCTTCTGCGCGCGCGCGCGCAGACACACTGGTGCGCGCTTGTCCTTGCACGCGCAGGTCTGCACGCTCATGCGCGCTGCGTCCATTTGGCTCACTGCCATGCGCGCGTGCACCACGTCACCTGTGAGCCTATACGAGCACGCCACACAGTCGCGCCGTTTTGGCTCACTCTGGTGCGCCGCGCACGCCCCAACAGGACCCATGCACCATGCGCAACCGCGCAACTTTGTGTACTCGCGCGCGGACTGCCACGTCACGCGCCTCGAACCCGCACGCCACTACAACCACTTGGTCCTTGCAGCCCCGGTGATCCACCACGCGCACGTGGTCAAAAATACAAAGGCGGCTCTCAAGCGGCGATGCGAGCGTGCAAAGTGCGCCATCAAAGCGCCGCATTGCGCCTCATCGCCCACGGCACGCGCGCGAGAGCGTGTGCAAGTTAGGGTGCTCCCCACCCTTCGCGAGGACACTTAGTGTGTGCTTCCATGAAACAATAAGGATGGAGAGTTCCCACTTAAATAACCATTTAAGTTTCATCTCTCCTCCGATGTGGGATAAGATGCTACTTTCCCTTTTGTTTCAGCATTCAATGTTTCAAACACCCAACTTTGAGCATCGATATCTCATTCATCTTAGCTCCGTTTTGGACGTGATTTAGTTCGTTGCGAAGCTCTTCCAACATAGAACACAAACCCACAAATAAATATATAAAACTCACTCATTTTATTATATTTATTTCTAGTCCAAAATAAAAAAAAAATTATTTTCCTATATTTGTAAAAAATGCTATTTTCACCTATTTTTCCAACATAAACAATTATTTACATTATTATTAATCTCCTAACCACCACTTGAGGTCAACCTATCCACCCGAGCTTCCTAAGTCAATGGCGATTACGTTTTACAATGTGTAGAAAGAATTCAATTAGTATCAATAAACTACTAGAAAAATACGGAGACTCATGTGAATGAGAATAGTTAATTGCTTATGCATCTGACTTATAGGCGTTATTTTAGTTTATATCTAGATAAATATAAATTTTTATTAAAATAGTAATAATACATTTCCAGGAAAAGATATTAATGGGCCAAGCCATGTGAGGCTCTATCATCCAAGATAAGATGAGAAGCAGTCTATAAATAGAAGTCTCAAACCCTCTATAATAATGTATACATACATGTTTCCTTTTTCTCAGTCGTTAAAACTTATGGGTCTTATGCAGTTATCTTCTTCAATTTCTATTTTAAAAGGTTTCAGCAAATTGAGCTCATATCGCAGCAAAAATTATCATTTGGATGTGCCAAAAGGCCATCTTGCAGTATATGTTGGTGAAGAACAGAAGAGGCGGTTTGTTGTCCCGATATCATACTTGGAACAACCATTATTCCAAAACTTGTTACAACAAGCGGAGGAAGAATTTGGGTTTGATCACCCAATGGGAGGTCTAACCCTTTCATGCCAAGAGCATGTGTTTAACCAGCTCACAGCCACACTACACTCTGTATGACATATCTTAGACTAAGGCGGATCCACTACGCCTATAAATTTGTATGTGTTATATAGTATACCATGCTCGTTTTTATGTGTTATATACACATTTAACACATCATATGGTATTACTTGTAAAAACATTTATGGATCCGCCCTTGTTTTGCACCCTTCATTCTTCACAATTGTTTATTTTTGTTATTTTACCTCTTTGAGGGATATGCATAGACATATCTTATGGTTATATGTAGACATAAAACGGGATTCCAGTTCAGGAAAGTACTGTGTAGATATCTTCTCTTGCGTTTAACTTAAAAACAGTTGAAAAGTGTACTTTAGGTTATTGCAAAAGTGGAAACTGCATTGCAAGTTATCCTAAATTTTTTATTTGAATGGTGATTGGTGAGAAGTTAAGTCACGTAATAAAATATGATAAATCTCGAAGCCAACTTGTAAGCATTATGAGTTAGTTTTATCGTCAATATAAGCCATAATATAAAACTTCAGTATGCGAGTAAAATAGACTAAGTAACGCGGTCTTGGACTAAGACGTTGAAGCACACATGTAAGCATACATGTTACAGGTTTGTTAAATATATTTTCATTTTAGTTATTCGATAATCTAGAAATTTGGTAAGGATTAAATTCTTATTAGATCCTTTTATTTATTACTTTACTAGACATGTTATACTTTTTTAGTTTAATGGCGACTTTCTTTTATTTATTACTAGACATGTTATACCTTTTTTAGTTTATTCATTTTCACACCAACTTAACCGACCAAAACAACTAACATTTACTCAGTGGACTATCCGACTAACAAAACAATAAATCATAGGGAGTATATCTGTTATTTCCAAAATATGGGGACTAAACGTGAAAAAACGTGAAACCACAAGGACTATCCGGGCAATTAACTCTAATAATAATAATAATAATAATAATAATAATAATAATAATAATAATAATAATAATAATAATAATAATAATAATAATAATAATAATAGAAATATTTTTTTTTAAACCGCAAAGCTTGCTACTATTTTATTACACCAATAATTCTAAATTACTCTTCTTTTTTCAAGTTTGAACATAGAATATCTCCTCTAAGAGACGACGACAACAACAACATTAATAATAATAATAATAATAATAATAATAATAATAATAATAATAATAATAATAATAATAATAATAATAATAATAATAATAATAATAATAATTGTCTGGATGGTTCCTGTGGTTTTCTATTTTTTTCATTTTTAGTCCCTACCTTTTTAAAATTACATGGATTTTCCCTATGCTTTACTCATATATTACTCAGATGCTCCCTAGCCTGAATAGCCGTAAAGTTTTCTGATTAAGCACATGCAAAATCACTAAAATAGCTTTACTATTAAAATTTAATAACTTAACTCCCCCCAAGGCCCCACCCACATCCTCCTTTTTTCGGTCAAAACCCACCCTCACCCTACTCTCCGATGAACTACTTATTTCCTGGCGATTAATTCTGATTAAAACTATGTTAAACATGAAGAACAAACTACTAGCGCTTTGTGTCACCAAACTAGCCACCATTAACCAAAATAACTTGCTACATAACTATATTTGAATTCTAGTGGAATAGAATATATGGGTAAGGTTATTGTAAAAAAGGTAGTTTTTGTGAGAAAGATAGGAAAGAATATAAACCATTATACCATTGATCTAATGGTTAAGATTAGAGTGGCAATATTGTAATTAAAATAGTGTTTTTTAAATACTGATTTGATTTCATAGGGGTAAAATAGGGCATTCATATACTTTCAAATCAATAACCGTATCTATTGTACCTGATTTCTCTCTCCTTTACGATTTTTACGCTCGAAGAAACAGGGTGTTTCTTCCCACCAAAGATTATAAGATTAAGCAGATACAATGAGCCCTAAAATTGAAATTGTATACAATCGAAAGAGGTGAAGGTCGTCGTCTGATACAATGGAACGAAGGACGAAGAAGAAGATGGATCATTCAACTGTAAAAGACACTACAAATCGGCGGCTTATACTACCAAAAATCAAGAAAACAACCTCTGATTTTAAAAAAGGTTCGTCTGTATTCTTTGATACTTTTGAAGATTAATGGTGTTTTTTATAATGTAAGGTGGTTTATGTTAACCAAGACCAAAAAGAGACTGATTGATTGTCGAATGATGTTAAAACTAGGGTTTCATTGAATAAGGGTGTTTCTCCATGGTGTTATGTAGTTCATCTCTATTTTGATTTTGGTGTTATATCAGTTAAGGTGTTTAGTTTGGGTTTGTTTTGGTATTCGTTCAGGGTGTTTTTTTTTCAAATGGTGTTATATGTATGGTGTTATTTATCATGGTGTTAAAACTAGTGTTTAATTAAATAAGGGTGTTATAATGGTGTTATAACACTATAATGGTGTTATAACACCATGGTGGTTTTTTTCAAATGGTGTTATATGTAGTTCATGTTTAGTTTTATTTGAAGTTATATAGGTTTAGGGTGTTTAGTTTGGTTAGTTTTGGTATTTGTTCAGGGTGTTTTTCTTAAATGGTGTGGTGTTATAAACCTGTTGTATAGTTATATTTGGTGTTTTATTGAGTTTTTATTGGTGTTTTTTTAAATGGTGTTATAAATAGGTATGGTGTTATTTATACTGCAATTTCATGTAGGGTATTATTTATCTTGTAGATTTATATGAAGGGTGTTATTTATGGTTGTCATTGCAACTATGGTGTTATGTAGGGTGCTATTTATCTAGGGTGTTATTTTACATGTTGATTTAGCTTTAGTGTGTTATTTCTCCACGATTACATATGAAGGGTGTTATTTATCATGTTGATCTATAAGAAGAGTGTTATTATGGTCACTGCAACAATGGTATTATGTATATGAAGTAGGTGATGCAGTATTTTAAGTATAGTTTTTAATTATTTCTATAGTCAGGTCAAGCCATCGGCTTAGGGGCAAAATATACAAATCACGTTTCAAAAACACAATTGACAGACCATTGGTATGTAGTGACTCAGAAACGTCAAATAACGACGACAAAGGTAATCCAAATGTAGTTTAAATTATAAAGAAATCAAAAACAATAAAGTATGATTACCCAGTAGCCATATGTGTTTATGTTGTTGTTGAGTGTTGTTTTTGACGATGTTTGCTTTGAATTAAACAGATGGTGATGATGGGATGCATGATGCGGGTAATGCGAAAACAAGAGAAGATGTTCCGCCGTCGTTAAAAAACACACAAGGTACCTTTTGAAAAAAATGATGTTGTGATTATAAGTTGTTTGCTTATAAGAAAGGATAAAAAGTTGATTTTTGTTTGCAGACCAGGATGTTAATGATAGTCAACTTGTTGTACACCTATCCGTCAATATAACATCAGAAAAAGGTATTATGTCGAAGTGTTAATATTTTGAAGTACTTGTTTACTAAAACAAATATTAAAAATTGTTGTAGATCAGCTGCGAGAACCGGATGACGATTTTGTCGACACCCCACCACCGAGTAAACGACGGAAATCGGCTGCCAAAAGAGGACCGTCTCGTGGAATGCATCAACAAGTGAGACAGCCATATAAGCCATTCACGGGTGCACGGATCAGGCCAAAAGTAGGTATCGACAATCTGATAACACTAGCATCCGGCCTAAATGAGGAACAGCGTCAGAAAGTGGATGAAATTGGGTTTGGGTCGATATTTGGTTATAAGGTGACAGGTGTCACACCCCCAAAATCCACCCGCGGATAACACCCGCTTCGGGGGCGTGACTGACCAGGATCCAGCCACCAATTATACTAAGCATTGGTTAATATTAAAGTAATACTTACTAACCATACGATTAGCAAATATCAAGTTCAGAGTTTAAAGGTTTTAAAGTTTAAACAGTAACAAGTAGCGGAAGCATAATTAAATAGTTTTTAAACAGTGTTCATAAGGTAAGCATAATAAATGCCCAACACACGGGCAGACGACCACTACGCATCCCAAGTAGCTGCTCCAGTCACTGGCCACCTGCAAAGCATGCAGTAAAGGGGTCAACAATAATGCTGAGTGAGTTCACTAGTTGTCCAGTTTTAATTACCAAAAACTCGTTTCACCAGTTAATTTATCCGTTTATACATGCCATGGGGAGCTACCCCAAAAGTTAGCGACTAAACTGTTTTCTAATACCGAACACTAGGTAACCGAATGCGTTTCCGCAGGATGCCCCGATGTCAATGTTCTATCAGCATTGACGGATGCCTGAGTACATTAGTTCACGACCGATCCCATACCATGGCACGGTGTGAGGCTGGTAAGACCTAAATAGCGCTATCAACTAATAACCCGTTCGCCTGGCACCGGCGACTAATCGGTATTATGTAGTAGGGACTTGAGTGATAGAGTTGCGTTTAGTGCCGTTAGTTGCAATCCGTATAAACAGTAATTAACTAAAAAGGTTTCCCAATACAAGGGAAGATAAAGTAAGTTGTTTCCCAATAACTAGGGAAGGAGTGTAGACGGTATCCCCTTTTACAAGGGGATAGGGTTGTTTTAGTCTCGTGTCCCAAACCACCGGGACGCATGCTTTTAAGTTGTGAACTCACCTTGGGTTGCTCGGTATGATACGTTACTTGGTTAAGTATGTTGGTCACCACGTCCTAGCATGGTTACCAAGTATGGGTCAAGTTGGGTACAAGTAAACACGTATAAAACACACTTAACGTAAATGCAGATAACTATAGTAGCAGGTATACATGCAGCCCAGTCAACAAAAAGTCCAACATACAAACAGTGGGGCTATTGGGCCTAAGCAGTTACACAAGCAATCCAGTTAACAGACAATCCAACAAGTATATCGGCCCAATAACAGTCCAGTCGAGACGGAGGTGACTCGCAACCAAGGTTGCGACTCGCAACCGAGGTCTCGGTTCGTCATGTTTTGGTTGCGACTCGCAATCAGAGATTCCGACTCGCAACCGGCAGTTCCGACAAAGTAGTTGTGGTTACGACTCGTAATCGGATCGATACGCGTTGATTACGACTCGCAACCGGGCGGTCTCGACAAATCTTGGTGCGGTCTCGAGTAGCAACCAAAGGTTGCGACTCGCAACCGTGATTACGTGCACAAGAAGACCTTCTAGAACCTGTCATTTGTACGAACCAATAGGAATGCATTTTCATGAAATCAATATGTACCATTTCCACTAAAACATGTTTGTTTGTCTGATCATTAGCCAAAACAGATCAAATATACACATTTCAAAAATATTTCAAAGGCATTCAAATTGTTCTTCATGTTTATCATCATCATTATACATAACATTCAAGCAATAAGCTGAAAATCATTCAAACAAAGGCATACTATTAAAAACCCAAAACCGTGCACTTAAAACCTCATGATCAAGCCCCTAATACGATCATTCAAGCAATTAGCACATATCCGAAACATACATATTATTCGGCCAAAATCATTCAAACAAGCATCTAGCATAATATCAAAACCATGTAACACCAAACCGGGTTATTTTTCATTAAGACACATAATCATTTCAAGAAATCACCTTTATCATCAACAAGTCTTTTATAGCAATAACATCACGATCAAGCATTAATAAGCACACAACCATAACAAATATCAACAATCATGAGCATATAAACACTAACCGGTAGAGACTTAAGGTGTGTGGGTTCGATGAATGAGCTTCCGGTTGGTGGTTCCGAGCTAATGCCGAGTATGTTCTTGATTTGGTTGAACCCGAGAGGAAGAAGAGGGATTGTAGTGTTGTGCTAGGGTTTTAGGGTTTAGTGAAGAAGATGAGAGGAGAGTGTTAGAGTGTAGTGAGTGTTGTAAAAATGGATAAGGGAGGGGTGGGTTGGTTTATATAAGGTTCCGAATGGGCTTAGGGGGTTTCCGGGTTGGGCTCAATTCCTACAAGGCCAAGGCCTAGCCGGCCCATTACTAATGTTCACTCGAGACCGTGGTCTCGAGTCGGGTTGCTTGTGGTTTCGGCTCATATGTATTACACGCACACATATATATATACATATCTAAATACACCAACACGTAGATACACATAACATGTAACACGAAAGTTCACGGGTTTTCATTTAATAAATATACGCACGTAAGTTACATCGAAGGATTGTTCGGGAAAGTCCGAAGTGTCACATTATCCCCAAGTTTTAGGAACTTTCGTCCCGAAAGTTAAGGCAGCCACTGTCAAGCTAGTGTAAGTGAAAGCGTTTTAACGGGGTGTCACATTATCCCCCCGTTAGTTTGGAATTTCGTCCCGAAATTCGTTCGTAGCTTCAGTGCTGGGGTTTTCGTTAGGGAACAACTGGGGATACTTGTGCTTCATCTGGTCTTCCCGCTCCCAGGTATACTCTGGGCCACGTCGCGAGTTCCAACGAACTCGTACAAGAGGTATCTGGCTACGTTTGAGGGTTTTGATCACTCGATCCGTGATCTCGATTGGTTCCTCAGTAAAGTGTAGCTGTTCGTCAATCGTCAGTTCCTTAAAAGGAATCACAAGTGTTTCATCCGACAAACACTTCTTCAGGTTGGATACGTGAAAGACGTTGTGTACCGCACTCAGTTCTTCAGGCAGGTTCAATCTATAAGCAACCTTACCGATCTTCTCGGTAATTTCGAATGGTCCGATATATCGCGGATTAAGCTTGCCCCGTTTACCAAAGCGAACCACACCCTTCCAGGGTGAGACTTTAAGTAGAACCCGGTCACCGACCTGGAATTCCAATGGTTTCCTACGCTTATCAGCGTAGCTCTTCTGACGGTCACGAGCTGCCGCCATGCGTTGTCTGATCTGGGCAATCTTCTCCGTTGTATCTACCACCATCTCTGGGCCCGTGATTTGACTATCACCGATTTCCGCCCAGCAGAGAGGTGACCGGCATTTACGACCGTACAATGCCTCAAAAGGTGCTGCCTGAATGCTAGTGTGGTAGCTGTTGTTGTATGAGAACTCTACTAACGGTAGATGCTTCTCCCAGTTCTTACCAAAATCGATCACACACGCTCTAAGCATGTCTTCTAGAGTTTGGATGGTGCGTTCGGACTGTCCATCCGTTTGCGGGTGATAAGCAGTGCTCATATCCAAACGTGAGCCAAAGCATTTGTGCATAGCTTGCCACAGTTCCGAAGTAAATCGAGCGTCTCGGTCTGAAATAATCGAGGTTGGCACTCCGTGCCTCGAAACTACTTCCTTTAAGTAAATCTCTGCCAAGGTAGAAAACTTGTCTGTTTCCTTAATAGCCAGAAAGTGCGCGGACTTGGTTAGTCGATCCACTATCACCCAAATAGCATCATTTCCGCGTTGAGATCTAGGTAGCCCCGTAACAAAATCCATGGAAATTTGCTCCCATTTCCATTTCGGGATTTCTGGTTGTTGGAGTAGACCTGCTGGCTTCTGGTATTCTGTCTTGACTCTCGCGCAAGTCAAACATTTGCTGACGTATGTTGCTATGTGGGCCTTCATACCAGGCCACCAGTAGGTAGTCTTTAAATCATGGTACATCTTGTCCGAACCAGGATGTACTGAGTAGCGGGACTTGTGGGCTTCGTCCATCACGAGTTCACGTAAACCTCCAAAGAGTGGAACCCAGATGCGTCCTGTTACATAGTAAGCACCATCTTCTTTCTGTTCTAGTTGCTGTCTCGATCCACGCAGAGACTCAGCCCTAATGTTTTCCGGCTTCAATGCTTCAACCTGAGCATTTCGAATCTGAGTAGGGAGGTTAGACTGGATGGTAAGTTGCAGTGCTCGCACGCGCTTTGGTATAGTGTCCTTTCGGCTGAGGGCGTCTGCCACGACATTGGCCTTGCCCGGATGGTATTTGATGGCGCATTCGTAGTCATTCAAGAGTTCGACCCATCGACGCTGTCGCATGTTCAATTCCTTTTGCCTAAAGATATGCTCGAGACTCCTGTGATCGGTGTAAATAGTGCACTTGGTACCGTACAGGTAATGTCTCCATATCTTAAGAGCAAAGATCACTGCTCCCAGTTCCAAGTCGTGCGTCGTGTAGTTCTTCTCATGCGTCTTGAGTTGTCGAGAGGCATAGGCAATGACTTTCTCGCGTTGCATTAGCACGCAACCGAGCCCATGAATAGACGCATCGCAGTAAACCACAAAGTCGTCAGTGCCTTCAGGTAACGAGAGAATAGGAGCGCTACAGAGGTTATCCTTAAGCCTCTGAAAGGCAGATTCCTGCGCTGCATTCCACTTGTAGGCGACGCCTTTCTGAGTGAGTGTTGTGAGAGGTTGTGCAATCTTTGAGAATCCCTGAATGAATCTGCGGTAGTAGCCCGCCAAACCCAAGAATTGGCGAACTTCAGTGGGGGTCTTAGGCGTAGGCCAGTTCTTTATCGATTCGATCTTAGCTGGGTCGACGTGAATTCCGTCCCTATTAACTACATGACCGAGGAAATGGACTTCCCGAAGCCAGAAGTCACATTTAGAGAATTTGGCGTACAGTTGCTCGTTGCGAAGAAGTTCGAGGATAAGGCGTAGGTGTTGTTCATGCTCTTCTTGACTTTTCGAGTAAATCAGGATGTCGTCGATGAACACAATCACAAATTTGTCGAGGTAAGGCTTACATACGCGGTTCATAAGATCCATGAACACTGCAGGTGCGTTAGTCATTCCAAAAGGCATGACGAGGAACTCGTAATGACCATAACGAGTCCTGAATGCAGTCTTGGAGATGTCTTCGTTACGAACTCTCAGCTGATGATAGCCTGATCGCAGGTCAATCTTTGAATAGTAGCTCGATCCTTGCAACTGATCGAATAGGTCGTCGATGCGCGGGAGGGGGTAACGATTCTTGATGGTAACCTTGTTCAACTCACGGTAGTCGATGCACATTCGGAATGTGCCATCCTTCTTCTTGACAAAGAGTACTGGGGCTCCCCAGGGTGATGAACTAGGACGGATAAATCCTTTATCCAAAAGTTCTTGTAATTGCGTAGAGAGTTCTTTCAGTTCCGCAGGGGCTAGACGATATGGTGCACGAGCTATGGGTGCTGCTCCGGGAGCTAGCTCGATTTGGAATTCGACCTGACGGTGGGGTGGGAGTCCAGGTAATTCCTCAGGAAATACCTCGGGATAATCGCGTACTACAGGAAAATCTTCAATCCTCTTTTCCTTTTCGCGAGTATTGGTGACGAGTGCTAAGATAGCGGTGTGCCCTTTCTGCAAACACTTCTGGGCTTTTAGAAGCGAGATAATGCCTGTGACTTCTCCACCTTTGTTGCCTTTGACGATGAGGGGTTGACCAGAACGGCGAGGTATACGAACTGCTTTCTCTTGACAGAGGATCTCAGCACGATGTTTGGATAACCAATCCATACCAATGACGACGTCGAAGCTTCCAAGTTTGACAGGGAAGAGATCGATACTAAACGTATGGCCAGACAATTCTAGGGTGCAGTCGTGGATCACGTGCGTGGCCTCGATGTTCTTACCATTAGCTATCTCGACGGTATGCTTAGAACTTAATAATGCGGGCGAATGCTTAAGTTTCTTACTAATGCGAAGGGATACATAACTGGCATCGGCACCGGAATCAAATAACACAGAAACATAACGATCATCAAGTAGGAACTTACCCGCCACGACGTTAGGGTCGTTCCTTGCTTCTCCAGCTCCAATCACAAAAGCTCTGCCCCTTGCATTTCCAGCATTGTTATTCTGCTCATTGTTCCCAGCTCCCTGATTGTTGTTGCGATTCTGATTCAGCTCAGGGCAATCCTTTCGCATGTGACCTGTTGCCCCGCATTTAAAACATACTCTGTTGTTTCCCTGCTGCTGTTGCTGTTGGGGTTGTTGCTGATTTTGCCTTGCCGGGAACTGACTTCTACAATCCTTGGCTTCGTGCCCCATCTTGTGGCATCGCTGACACTGACCCTTGTTACATGCCCCATTGTGGTGCCTGTTACACTTGTTGCACTTAGGGTAGTTTCCCCGGTAGCCACCCTGTTGCTGAGTGCCTTTGCTGTTGTCAGTTTTCCTTTGCTGAGCTGGGGCTTGAGTAGGGTTAGCATCCTTGCCCTGATTTCCATCCCACTTTCGTTTGCCATCACTAGAACTTCCTTCCGCAGCACTGATCCTTTTGGGCAACCTGCCCTCTTCCACAGCCTGATCCGTGAGTTTGTGAGCAAGTCGAACGATCGGCTGAATGGTAGTGTGGTTGGCTGAAGTTACATGGCTTCGAATTTCTGGAGCCAGACCCTTGATGTACAGTTCGATCCTTCGATACATAGGTCGAGACATGTTTGGACAAAGAGCAGCATAGTCGTTGGACAGCTTGGTGTAGGTCTCAATCTCTGACCCAACCATCTTGAGTTCATAGTACTCATTTTCCAGCTTGTGGATGTCATCCCTGTGACAGTACTCTTCCTTGATCATATCCTTGAAATCTTCCCACGCAGTAGCGTTTGCAGTCTCCAAGCCAAGCATTTGAATTTGCGCCTTCCACCATGAAAGAGCGCTTCCCTCTAGAGTACCAGTAGCAAACTTCACCCAGTTAGCAGTTGGGCATTCACAGACAGCAAAAACAGCTTCGACCTTCTCAATCCAGTGCAGAAGGCCTATGGCACCCTCCGTGCCATTGAAAGGAAGAGGCTTGCAATCCATAAAGGTCTTGAAGGTACAAACACGTGGTTGCACAGGTGCAGGCTGACCTATAGGGTGAGCTGCGAAAGCTGCAGCCACAGTGTTGAGCAGGCTAGTGAACTGAGCCGGGGTCATGTTGACATTTCCTCGTCCGCGTCCACTCATTGTCTTCATAACCAGAAAACATAGTATGAGTGCGTGATAGCGAGAATAAGATAGAAGAGAGAAGATGTATCTATCTAATCAGGTTACTAGTACGTATAGTAAAGCAGAAAGCATAAGACAAGTAAGCAAGTAACTATGGGTCCGAGCTATGAGGTCAGATAAGTCGAGCCTTGTACTTGGAGTGTAGTGTCGTCACGAGTCACGGGTTATAGTCTGGTTTTTCTCAAAAAGATTTTTCCCCTTTTTAAAACCAAGTTCACTATAACCAATGGCTCTGATACCAATCTGTCACACCCCCAAAATCCACCCGCGGATAACACCCGCTTCGGGGGCGTGACTGACCAGGATCCAGCCACCAATTATACTAAGCATTGGTTAATATTAAAGTAATACTTACTAACCATACGATTAGCAAATATCAAGTTCAGAGTTTAAAGGTTTTAAAGTTTAAACAGTAACAAGTAGCGGAAGCATAATTAAATAGTTTTTAAACAGTGTTCATAAGGTAAGCATAATAAATGCCCAACACACGGGCAGACGACCACTACGCATCCCAAGTAGCTGCTCCAGTCACTGGCCACCTGCAAAGCATGCAGT
This sequence comes from Helianthus annuus, assembly GCF_002127325.2. Taxonomy (NCBI): domain Eukaryota; kingdom Viridiplantae; phylum Streptophyta; class Magnoliopsida; order Asterales; family Asteraceae; genus Helianthus; species Helianthus annuus. The sequence goes on along the minus strand of NC_035449.2, from coordinate 66,464,817 downwards.
AAAGGGGTCAACAATAATGCTGAGTGAGTTCACTAGTTGTCCAGTTTTAATTACCAAAAACTCGTTTCACCAGTTAATTTATCCGTTTATACATGCCATGGGGAGCTACCCCAAAAGTTAGCGACTAAACTGTTTTCTAATACCGAACACTAGGTAACCGAATGCGTTTCCGCAGGATGCCCCGATGTCAATGTTCTATCAGCATTGACGGATGCCTGAGTACATTAGTTCACGACCGATCCCATACCATGGCACGGTGTGAGGCTGGTAAGACCTAAATAGCGCTATCAACTAATAACCCGTTCGCCTGGCACCGGCGACTAATCGGTATTATGTAGTAGGGACTTGAGTGATAGAGTTGCGTTTAGTGCCGTTAGTTGCAATCCGTATAAACAGTAATTAACTAAAAAGGTTTCCCAATACAAGGGAAGATAAAGTAAGTTGTTTCCCAATAACTAGGGAAGGAGTGTAGACGGTATCCCCTTTTACAAGGGGATAGGGTTGTTTTAGTCTCGTGTCCCAAACCACCGGGACGCATGCTTTTAAGTTGTGAACTCACCTTGGGTTGCTCGGTATGATACGTTACTTGGTTAAGTATGTTGGTCACCACGTCCTAGCATGGTTACCAAGTATGGGTCAAGTTGGGTACAAGTAAACACGTATAAAACACACTTAACGTAAATGCAGATAACTATAGTAGCAGGTATACATGCAGCCCAGTCAACAAAAAGTCCAACATACAAACAGTGGGGCTATTGGGCCTAAGCAGTTACACAAGCAATCCAGTTAACAGACAATCCAACAAGTATATCGGCCCAATAACAGTCCAGTCGAGACGGAGGTGACTCGCAACCAAGGTTGCGACTCGCAACCGAGGTCTCGGTTCGTCATGTTTTGGTTGCGACTCGCAATCAGAGATTCCGACTCGCAACCGGCAGTTCCGACAAAGTAGTTGTGGTTACGACTCGTAATCGGATCGATACGCGTTGATTACGACTCGCAACCGGGCGGTCTCGACAAATCTTGGTGCGGTCTCGAGTAGCAACCAAAGGTTGCGACTCGCAACCGTGATTACGTGCACAAGAAGACCTTCTAGAACCTGTCATTTGTACGAACCAATAGGAATGCATTTTCATGAAATCAATATGTACCATTTCCACTAAAACATGTTTGTTTGTCTGATCATTAGCCAAAACAGATCAAATATACACATTTCAAAAATATTTCAAAGGCATTCAAATTGTTCTTCATGTTTATCATCATCATTATACATAACATTCAAGCAATAAGCTGAAAATCATTCAAACAAAGGCATACTATTAAAAACCCAAAACCGTGCACTTAAAACCTCATGATCAAGCCCCTAATACGATCATTCAAGCAATTAGCACATATCCGAAACATACATATTATTCGGCCAAAATCATTCAAACAAGCATCTAGCATAATATCAAAACCATGTAACACCAAACCGGGTTATTTTTCATTAAGACACATAATCATTTCAAGAAATCACCTTTATCATCAACAAGTCTTTTATAGCAATAACATCACGATCAAGCATTAATAAGCACACAACCATAACAAATATCAACAATCATGAGCATATAAACACTAACCGGTAGAGACTTAAGGTGTGTGGGTTCGATGAATGAGCTTCCGGTTGGTGGTTCCGAGCTAATGCCGAGTATGTTCTTGATTTGGTTGAACCCGAGAGGAAGAAGAGGGATTGTAGTGTTGTGCTAGGGTTTTAGGGTTTAGTGAAGAAGATGAGAGGAGAGTGTTAGAGTGTAGTGAGTGTTGTAAAAATGGATAAGGGAGGGGTGGGTTGGTTTATATAAGGTTCCGAATGGGCTTAGGGGGTTTCCGGGTTGGGCTCAATTCCTACAAGGCCAAGGCCTAGCCGGCCCATTACTAATGTTCACTCGAGACCGTGGTCTCGAGTCGGGTTGCTTGTGGTTTCGGCTCATATGTATTACACGCACACATATATATATACATATCTAAATACACCAACACGTAGATACACATAACATGTAACACGAAAGTTCACGGGTTTTCATTTAATAAATATACGCACGTAAGTTACATCGAAGGATTGTTCGGGAAAGTCCGAAGTGTCACATTATCCCCAAGTTTTAGGAACTTTCGTCCCGAAAGTTAAGGCAGCCACTGTCAAGCTAGTGTAAGTGAAAGCGTTTTAACGGGGTGTCACAACAGGTGTGCCTACTGCTTTGGCAAACTAGTTGGTTACAAATTACGACCCAGACAATGGTGTTTAAACGTGGATGGCGGGCGCACTGTAAACATATCGTCGGAGCTTGTTAGGAGTGTTTTCGGACTGCCTATGGGTCCAACGGATCTTGCTGAAAAAAAGAAAGCGAGCAAAAGGAAGGATGTTGTTGTCCAAGCGTTCAGAGATCACTTTAAGCGTATGGATATCACCAGCTTGTCGCCAGTTCAGCTGATGAATTACATATTGGATTGGCAGTCTAATAACGAAAGACTGTTTGTACTGAAGTTCTTGATTCTTTACTTCTCACTCCTAGGAGAAACCACGACGAACAATTCCGTCAATGTGCGATTCATTTCAAATATTCAGCCGGACGTGGATATCAAAAGCTTCAATTGGTGTGCGTACATGATCTTGTGTCTCAAAAGAACGAAAACAGCGTGGCATGGTGGCGATGATGCTTTTCGAGGGCCTATGTTATTACTTGCTGTAAGTATTTAACTTTTAGTATTAAAAAATTATTGTGAAACATCGTTAGTTAAAATAACAGATATGCAGCCACGTTTTTTGTAAAAATAGACAGTGTGCAACTTAAATAACACCATGGCTAGCTGAGTAACACCATAAGTGACAGAATGAATCTTTGCATATCTAAATGACAACACGTATGTTTTAATAACAGTATATAACTGCATAACACCCTGTTTTACTTAATAACACTATGGTTTAATAACACTATATAACTGCATAACACCCCATTTTACTTAATAACACTTTATATTTCTAAATGACACGACATATGGTTTAATAACACTATATACCTGCATAACACCCTAATTTACTTAATAACACTATATAACTGATATGCAGCTACGTATTAGTAAATTAGACAGTGTGTAACTTAAATAACACCATGGCTAGCTGAGTAACACCATAAGTGACAGAATGAATCTTTGCATATCTAAATGACACCACGTATGTTTTAATAACAGTGTATAACAGCATAACACCCTGTTTTACTTAATAACACTATGGTTTAATAACACTATATAACTGCATAACACCCCATTTTACTTAATAACACTTTATATTTCTAAATAACACCACAGATGGTTTAAAAACACTATATACCTGCATAACACCCTAATTTACTTAATAACACTATATAACTGCATACTATTGTTATGTGGTTTATAATTATTTTGAAACTTATGCCGGGAATAAAACTTGTTTCAAAATATTGTCGCAGATTGCTTACGGAATTGTGTTAAAGAAGATACCTTCATCACACAGTTCAAATATTATTGAACTTGTAGATGATGATCTTCTGAACAATCTCGAATGTGATATAGAAAGGATGCATCCTGAACAAAATAAGAACACAAAGACGAGGGAAGATAAAAAACACAAACGAGCAGAAGGGGTTGAGTGTGGTAGAAAACAAATCAAGAAGCAAAAACAAGGACAGAAAAAGGGAATGGAAAAGGAGAATTTGATTGATGAAGAAAATGAAGAGATCGAGATCGAAGATGATGATGCGCACTTGGGTATATACAGACACTGTGCTGATTACCTCCTGTCACAAACTGACACCCAAACATGTGCATTATTTGTAGGTCCGGATGGCGAAGTCCGCATTCCGATGGTCTCTCAGTATGGTGTCACTCCATCAGCATCAGGAACATCAGTTCAGGACGATTTTGAGCTAGTAAACATCTTATGATTCGTACTAGACTTGAAAGTATATGTTATTTCTAATGATATGTTATTAAACCGGGGTTTCGTACAGGTTCAGTCGAACTTGTTGGATAACTTGTTTAGTGAATTTGAGATATGCGTTAACAAGATCAATAACACCATAACAGAATCATGTCTGATGTTCCCGGAGAGTGATCTGTTGAAACAGAAAGCATTGGAGTGGAAGGAAATAATGAAAATGCACCTTGTTATTGATGATGAGGAAAAAAAGGATGGAGATGAAGTGGAAAAGGGAGATCAAAACGTTGACGCAGAAAAGGATGATGTGACTGAGGCAGCTGAACCAGTTGATCCGCAAAAAGGTAGTGTATCATTAGACGGATATAACACTCCTACGAACGAGAAAAATAAAGATCATATAATGTAGGTCCCTCTTCGGAGGATGACGAACCTAAACCTTGTTATACAAACCCACTAGCGAGTGCGGAATCCAAGCTAGCAAGCAAACCGGGATGAGACAAGTATAAACACAAACACACAAGGATTCACCGATTAACACCACTGTATTAATACGAATGAAGGTTCCGGTTACAAGCACAATGTTTACAAATCTAACTTGCAAACTCTCTAGTGTGTGTGTGTGTGTTTTGATAGAATGCTCTCAAACTCTCTCTATGTGTGCATCTATCTAACAAGCCTCTCAAGTCTCACTCAAAACAACACACTACATGGGTATTTATATACCCAGCATCTGATGTCTGGTCCGAAGGATTCGATAGATGGTCCGAAGGATCATCTATCGATGACAAAGTGTTCGAAGGATTTCCAAATACTTCGAAGGATTTCATATCCTTCGAAGTTCAACAGTAGCCCTCGTAACATATCTTTCGATGTCATCGAAGGATAGATATTATCCTTCGATGAACTATCCTACGACACAGAACATATTCAACCAATATTCTAACTGTTGGCCAAGTCAAACCAGGAGGACGGTTGACTTGGTCAACTTACAGGACTGACAAGGACATCGTTCGCATATAGACCGAATACAGACAAAGTACAGACACAAGTGCATCAACAAACTCCCCTTTGGCTGTAGCTTTGTCTTTATCTTCTATAGTTGTAGACTCGTCTCGAACTTCGATGGTCCTTGGTCTTCGAGTTCTCAAAACTCTGATGTCCTTTCAAATCTTCAATGCCGGAGGATCTTCAAAGTCTTCACGTATTGAAAGCAGAGAGTGTATCAACAAACTACCCGTATCATGTAGGAAGTGTGTTAACAAACTCCCCCTTAACATAAGCTCCCCCTTGAGTTATGCTTGTGAAATACTTTATCTTTATGAAGTGAGATCCTTGAGGAGTTGACGATGGCCAGCGGCAACTCGATCATCTTCATCACTTGAGTGCCTTCACGTCGTGTCTTTATTCCAAAGCTTTGTCATCGACCATGTTCTCCTAGCCTTTAGAATCTGCACATGCAAGAAATCTAAACGCGTAATGAGAACAACTGCTTGGAATATAGTTAACATAAACAAATGACACACGTATGACCATGTCACAATCAAACACCGTCCGACAGATTGAAAGTTTTTCAAATTTATCAATTTCAGATTTCAACTTTCAAAGACTTGCAAATTTCAACCGTTTATGAAGATTTTAGTCAATTCGGTTTTCGTTCAGGTTTCAGGCAACGAAGACTCGAGTTCCAACATCGTACGATCGAAAATAAAATAGAAATAAAATCTTTTTGGCTTTTATAAAGTTTATATTAAAACACACCTAAAATCTTTTTGGTATTTTTGACTTTTCTAAAAGTAAGTACTGAAAGCAGTAAATAAATATATACATACATTCTTTTTGCGAGTTTCGAGGGTAAGAGAATCATATCAGTGTACGGTCATGCCAAAACGCTCTTGTTGTTCAGTTAGTTAACATTAAGATAAGCATCCTATAACAATTATCGGTATTGTTGTCCACTTAAGCTCAACTTATCAGATGTAATCATGTTTAGAGGATACGTTAATGTATGATTTATACTTACCGACCGGTGTTCATCCACATCACGACACATTCCCGTATCAAGGTATGCACGAGGGTTCATCTTACCGGTGAGTATACCGATTATCATCTGTTTGACCGTATATGATGTGAGATTCTCACTTATTTTTGATTTGAAAACAAGCTCTTTGTGATATAATCACTTATTGATGAGGAACTTGATTTTCATATGCATGAGGGCACAGGAGCAAGTCCGTGAACAGGTCAGTACTTTCGTACAGCAGAGAGACGAACTTGACTCCCGGATAAATGTGATATTTTATCACTTATTTGATTTGGACATGTGATTGTTGATCACTTATTGAGGTCGAATGCAGTATGAATTATGTACACGTATGTATAGTATCATGGAAGATCTTAGACTTAGTCAATTTATAGAAGCAACCATGATACCCAGATGATAAGCAGCATAAAGACCGAATATCTCAGAACCTCGGCAATCTATCAAACGAAATTTCGGTACTAAGACCATATGCCAATGAGTGGTTCCCACCTGGTCTTCAGTCGATTTAAGATTTATATCACCCTGCACACTTTAAAATGATTGTGAGCCTACCGATACATCTTATATAGAGCTGCTTATCGTTTTTCATTTAAGGTTTAAAGAGGTTTGGATAGACCACTGATGTGCTATCATTTTCTCTTTTGCTCGCCAGGAAACTCATTTTTGTTTTTCTATTGTTTTTGTGTTTTTGAAATTTTTCGATGTTTTTGGATTTTCAGATTTTCGGATTTACTCCCCCTAAAATCAATAAACTAAGACAAATTTAAAACACAAAGATATTTACAAAAATGATTTTCCGATGTTGGTTTTACTCTTGCTTGACCTTAATGCCGGTTACCCAAATTAAGTTTTTATCAGAAAAGATTTATCGAATTTTTGGGAAAATCAGTTGGCACGTCGGTAAGCGGTGCGGACCATAACAACATTGACGAGTTTCATAAAGAAACAATCACGTGTGAGGTGATATTCGAGATCAACGTGTCAGGCCAAAGAGTGCTGTATGAGATGATAATTCATAAAGCAGCTTAAATATCGACAAGCATAGAAGAGATTTAGAAATTCAAAACCGTATCCTGCAACTGTTTCATGCATTGCAAGGAATCTGAGTGCTCTCCCAAACTTGATATCCACCCGGTGTGGACTTCAAGGTCGAATCTGCAGCTACTGAGAAATCTCTTGACAGCAACACGATCAAAAACCTTTGGTTCCGGCTGGCCTTCCATGTTGCACCAGCGAAGGTCTTTGACTTTCTCTTTCAGAAATGATGTGCGGATGTTCAATCCATGCCAAGACTTCTGCACACATTTCATTGTATTCTTTCCTGAGGACCCGAACAAAAACCATAACAACCAAATTTTGTCACGTCCTTCATTTGGTCGAATTTTGCAACTTCATTCAGCCACATTCTTTCATCAGACATTTTTGTCTACTTTTCCTTTTCCTTCCTCTCCATTAATGACAACATCATTCTCCTTGATATAACAATATTTCGGAGCCTTATGTCGCCAATCTTGTGCATGGACGCTCCACTATCAACAATCCTAAAACTATCAATAGTTCCTCCTGGAACATCCTGCACACTCATTCAGAGATTAGTTGGAGAGGGGGACCCAAGCCTTCACAGACTTGGGTCGTCCGTCATCATCGAGAATTGTAACATCCATTTCCCGATGATTCGGAATTGATGCAGCTCCCCCTGAAACAGTTACCGGTTTTGGTATCCAAATCTGTTTCTGTTTTTCATGTTTAACATCCGATTTAACAGATTTTGTTTGGATGACCTCCAGTTTCAAAACTTTTTCAACTTCTTTTCTTTGTTTCTTTTTCTGTTTCTTTTCTCGTTGTTTAACAAAACGAGGGTCTTGTTTTGGTGAAACAGGTCTTTTATGGTAATTGTTACCATGGGGGGCATCAACTTTTGACTTTCTCTTGGTGAGATATGGACAATTCTTAATGATGTGTCCATACTCACAGCATTCAAAGCATGATCTCCGCTCAACAAACCTCGGAGTATCATAACTGTAACAGCTGGATGATGAACTTCGTGATCTTGAGGTACTTGGTCCTACATCACAACCGTTTGTTTGTTGTGTATAGTTGTTTTGACTGTTTCTTTTCAAAATTTTACTTTGTTTAACAAAATCCTTATTGGATTTGCTTTTGAAAGTATCAATTTTATCAGTTCCTCTTGATTTCACGAAGTTTATCTTCCGATCCTTTTTCTTGTTTTCGCCCTGTTTGCCTTTTCTATTCTCTTGGGCGGCATGATTTTGTTCACGGGGATCATCAACCTTTGCTTTCAACTTATGAAGATATGGACAATTTCGAATTATATGTCCAATTGTACCACATTCAAAACACATTCTCCGCTCTACAAACCTCGGAGAAACGTGTTGATGACCAGACGAAGAACCAGATACTGAACTTTGTGATCTAGATGTGCTTGGACCTAAGTCACATCCATTGGTGTGTTGGGTATAATTGTTCTGATCATTTCGTTTTAAAATTCTAACTTGTTTTACAAAATCAATGTTAGATTTATTTTGAAATGTTTCAAGTTTGTCCGTACCCTTTGATCCAACAAAGTTCACTTTCTGTTCTCTTTTCTTAGCTGGAGCTCTTTTGTTTTGCACCCTTTGAACCTTAGGTTGCTCAACCTTAGATTGTTGAATTTTAGGTTGTGCAGCCTTAGGTTGAGGAGCCTTAGACTGCTCAACTTTAGGTTGTTGAACCCTTGGTTGTTCAGTCTTAGGCTGCTGAGCCTTTGGTGCTTGAGCATTCTTGTTTTGAGCCCTCTTTTCTTGTACCTGGCCCTTACCCTTTCCAGAATTCACTTGTTGTTTTCGCTCAACTGGCAGTTTTTGGTTTCCGTATTGTTTTCTAATTAGCTCACACGGAATTGGTTCACATTGAGTGACCGTCACTTTGTTACCTTTGTTTCCCAAAAACTTATCAGTTCGTCCTTCAAAAATTTTCTCAATTAAATCTTGATTTACATTTTTGATTGGAAAATCTTTGTCAGAATAGATTTTGCTGTCTCCCTTGAGCGTATACAACAAGTTATTCTTTTCAATGCTCGGTACACTGGGCTTCATTGCCTTTGGTGTTTCAGCCTTACTCGGTTTCACTGGTGGATCACACAAGATGTGATTCTCAATTGGAATGTCTGGTGTAACCGAGTTAGACTGTGGTTTCTCATTTTCTTCAGATTCATCGTCCGAAGAATCAGCATCCTCAATAATTGGAGAACTCTGTTCCTTAACAGACGATGAATTTTTCACATTCTCAGATTCAGATTGCCCCGAGGATGATGTACCAGTTGTGAACCCGAGGCCTGCTGCAAAGTCATCTAGACAGAGTGGCACTGTAGGTTCAAAACGGGGCATATCCTCGTCATTAGGCAACTTGGAGTAGTTATGATTCATTGGTGGAGGACATGATTTGTATCCTACGCCAATGAATTTTTCATCCTTCTTTTTCTTTTGAACATCAATAATGTGATCCAATACATAGCGGGAATTGGAATAGCTTTCCAATTTCTGCTTGATTGTTTCACATTCACACTTGACTGTGGCTAACTCTACCATCTGTTGTTCAATTGTGTCAATTAAATTATTATTAGCATGTTGTTTTCTCAAAACAGCCTTTTGAAGTTCAGAAACATCATACTTTAATGACGCAATTGTTGCTTTAAACTCTTTTTCATTTCTTGTTAAAAACAAGTTAGCCTCAGTTGCTTTAGACAGATCAACAATCAATTCTTGATTGTGTTTGTGTGTGATGTCAAAAAGACTTTCCTTTTCTGCATATTCTAGACATTTAGCACATTCAACAACAGCAGAAATAGAATCAGGTTTAGAATCACATACCTGACTGGAATCACACTCAGGTGTTGGCCTTTCTTCATCAGAATTAATAACCTCCCTTGATGATTCACATTTAGATCCATCCTCGCTTGAACTTGAAGTTGTATCACCCTCAACTGAAGTTGAAACATCTTCATCTGAACTTCTGTCATGTTCAGAACTGTCATCATTTCCCGAGGATTCACCATTGCTTGCATCTTTGACAATTTCAGCATACAACGCCGATTTTGTCTGACTAAAGTCTGTGGTTGTAGCCGGCTTTACAGGAACTTGTATTGGATTGCCAAACCAATCTGTTGTTATTTTTGGTTCACTTTGCCTTTGATTTGTAACTGATGCCCACTGATTTGCAGATATCATGGCAGCTGAACGTGGGGCCATAGCCTGCATCCAAGCAGTCTTGAAATCTATTTCAGATTGAGAGACAGATGATTGCGTATCAGATGATTGCGGAGCCAAGGATGTTAAAGTCCACGCGGATGGATCCCATTGACCGTTTGTTCCCATTTCGACGAATGATCTTTCGTAAATTGATACAAACGAAAAACGGTTTGTAGATCTTGGGCTATTGATATAGAAATTATTGGGCTTTGTGATTTTCTAAACGTGGGCTTTGTGATTTACTAAACGTGGGCGGTGCACAACTATAATCACTTATAGGTCCTTCAGACGGTGCACAACAAACACAAAATGTATTGGCTTATTGGGGCGGTGAAAAGGACAACAAACAACACAAAGGTTAGTGGTCAATTGGGGCGGTGCACCTTCAAACAACAAAATGACGGTGACCAACTATAATCTTTTAATTGAAACACATGGCCGTTGGCCTTTTTCTTGAACATCAATCAACAAAAAAACAGTCCCTTTGGGCGGTGCACTATATCCCACAAGAAAGTGTCTGTGATTTTAATATTAGATCAAATGTTTTGGCGGTGCACAATCACTTTATTTTCTTGGGCTTTGTTATAGTTAGGCGGTGCACAAGACTTCGAAAGATCAACTTTGAAGTTAATCTTATTGGGTGATGCCTTGGGCGGTGCACACAACCAATAGATGCCTTTTGAATTGCTTATCTTTCGAAGCAAACAGGTCAACAACAACTTTCGAAATTGTTGAGATGATCCTTCGAAGTTGTTTAATCTTTCGACAACTTCGAATGCCTTAGACAATGATCCTTCGAATCCTTGTATGATGTTGATCCTTCGAACTATTGCTTGATGACCCTTCGAAGCCAAGGCTGATCTTTCAATCAATAACACATCTTTCGAATATATCAATCTGTGAAAAGTGGGCGGTGCAAAACTGATCCTTCGAAATTTTTAATGATCACAACAATTACTGTTGAACACGAACAATAATTGGTCACTTGGCGGTGAATACGAACAACAATTTTACTGATTTGGTCCTTTAGGCGGTGAACACAAACAATAACCAATCAAATTCAATTAGTCATTTGGGCGGTGCATTGGGAAGTGAATATTTTAATTCGCCAAAACTTGATCCGTCAAAAAGTTGATTCGCCGAAAAAGCAAATTTGGTAGGTGGGAACAGTCTGACACAAGCACTCCTTTGTCAACTTTTGTCAACTGCACATGTCTATCTCACCAACCAAGATGATTATTTTTACCAACTTGATCTAAGATGATATTTTATAACCATGTCACAGTTTTCAAAGACACAAACAACTTGGTAATATATTTTTGAAGATCAAAAAGCAACTTTATCAAGAACCCACTTGAACAAAGATGAACATCATATGAGATTCTGGAAAACCTTTGATATTTCAAGCACAACCTTTCTTGTCTGATCTTTCGAAGTGATAGACGATCCTTGGGCCTTGGGCGGTGATCAACAAAACAAGCTTATTGGACACTTGGTTTGTGCCTTGGGCGGTGATCAACAGCCAACCAGAAAGTTTATTGGTCAATTTGGGGCGGTGACATGGCCCGAGAACACACACATTTGATTGAGGCACATGGGCGGTGATCAATAAACAACAAACAAATCTTTCGAAGTCACCACTAACAACAAATTATTTGTTTTGAATTGTTTATCTAATTTGTGAAAGTGGTTGGATCCTTGGGCGGTGCCTTGGACAGAGATCCTTGGGCGGTGCACCACTAACAACAAATATCCTGATCCTTCGAATTTTAGCTTGATCCTTCGAAAAACAAAAATTGACCCTTCGAACAAATAGATGATCTATCGATTCTTAAATGATCTTTCGAGATATGAAGATCTGTCACGAACATCAAGAACACATCAAGAACACGGCGACTGTAAGTTTTCCAGATCTGAAGAAAACTGACCCAAAACTTGAACAAAAACCCGGTTTTAAACAAGGTAAAGAGCCACGGCTCTGATACCACTTGTAGGTCCCTCTTCGGAGGATGACGAACCTAAACCTTGTTATACAAACCCACTAGCGAGTGCGGAATCCAAGCTAGCAAGCAAACCGGGATGAGACAAGTATAAACACAAACACACAAGGATTCACCGATTAACACCACTGTATTAATACGAATGAAGGTTCCGGTTACAAGCACAATGTTTACAAATCTAACTTGCAAACTCTCTAGTGTGTGTGTGTGTGTTTTGATAGAATGCTCTCAAACTCTCTCTATGTGTGCATCTATCTAACAAGCCTCTCAAGTCTCACTCAAAACAACACACTACATGGGTATTTATATACCCAGCATCTGATGTCTGGTCCGAAGGATTCGATAGATGGTCCGAAGGATCATCTATCGATGACAAAGTGTTCGAAGGATTTCCAAATACTTCGAAGGATTTCATATCCTTCGAAGTTCAACAGTAGCCCTCGTAACATATCTTTCGATGTCATCGAAGGATAGATATTATCCTTCGATGAACTATCCTACGACACAGAACATATTCAACCAATATTCTAACTGTTGGCCAAGTCAAACCAGGAGGACGGTTGACTTGGTCAACTTACAGGACTGACAAGGACATCGTTCGCATATAGACCGAATACAGACAAAGTACAGACACAAGTGCATCAACATATAACACAACACACTTCTCCCTTTTCACCAATGATGGCTTCGTTTGTCGCAGAACTGGACAAAGTTGTTGAAAGGGTTCAAAGTGAAAAGACACCAGAGACAAAGTTCAACGTTTCGGGAATTGAAGCGGTGAACTTGTCAACAAGACTGGCCGACGCATCAACGGATGAAAAATGTAAGGAAGTAACGGAGCCTGTTCAGCGTCAGAGATCGCCAAGGCCGAAACGAACAATCAAGCTTCCGGCAGCACTGCAGTCACCGTACGTCGAGCGGCCTGTCATGTTGAGAACCGTTCGTGATAAGGCTGAAGACACACTTGCTCGATGTATATTTTCTGTAGTAGGAAACGTATGGTAAGAATCTGAATTGGACCTTAAAAAATGTGTTTATGTAGTGTATTATACGTTATAAGTTTTGAACATATATTGAATTATACATTCGTGCCGATGGTGTTTCGATTTGTAGGGATATTTTGTTCAGCGACAACGGTAACGTGTTGGTGATGAGGGGGCCTTTTGAATCGATGATGTCTGGTGTAACTGTGCACGTGAATGTCATCAGTCCGCATTGTTGAACTATGAAGAAAAAAAGAGGCGGATGGGGACAGCCCCAAGATTATTCTGCAGCGCAGGAATGTTGGTAAGTTTAATTTCTGCAGATTATTAAGTGAAAACAGACTGTATTATGTGAGCATAGTGAATAACACCATGTATTATTTGTGTCTGCATAAATAACACCATAGGTCTAGAAACGATAAGACTATTGTTAAATTGTGTTCGCTTAAATAACACCATAGTCTGTTAAAAGTTTACTAATTTTTTATTACTTAAAACCTTCACAAATTGGATATTGTTTACCTGAAAAAACACCACAGCTCGAAAAGCAGACCGTATCATGTGATCATAGTTAATAACACCATGTATTAACTTAACACCATGTTTATTTAAATAACACAATTGTTTATTTGTGTATTACTTAAATAACACCATGATATGATTGTGAATTCTTAACTTAACACCATAATTTCTTTTTTTTGTTTACCTTAAAAACACCACAGCTGGAAAAAGATTTCGCGTTGTCTGAAGATGGACGATTAGCAGAATTTACGACAAACATGAATGCTGTGCTGGCTTCAACAGAACCAAAAGTATTTAAAGGCAACTTTGAGATGGTGTTTATACCTATGTTGACCGGGCAACATTACTATCTGCTGTTTTTCAACTTGAGAACAAAAGATGTCTTTATTATTGACAACGTAGAAGGTGCTGCGGGCTTAGAAAGATACCACGAAAATGTGGAGAAGATGGTAAGTTTGTGAATGTTTATATTTATACGGTTGCCGTAACAAAAAAAATATTTCTTAACATCAATAATGTGTAACTGCAGATAAGTACATTTTGTCGGTATCTAAGACCGATGCATCCAAAAATCGCTGCACAGCTAAGGAATACACAACCAGTTCGACTAGAGTTGCCATGGCAAACACTTTACAATGGCATCGACTGTGGTATTTTCCTTATGCGGCATATGGAAACTTACAATGGTAATCACGTTTATATTTCTGTTTATTAAAAAAATAATTAAAATAAATGTACACGAAATATGAACAATTCTGATGGTTTGGTATTGAATAGGAACACACGTTGGACATTGGGGTGTGGTTTATCGAATGAGAGGGACGATACTGGCGAGGTGTTGCCTGATCAAGCACGCGAAATCGAGGATCTGCGTAAGAATTACCTCTCAAAAATGCTCCTAAGCGACGTGAACACGGAACGGGGCCAAGTGGAACAAGAAGTACAAGAATACGCACTTTTGGACGAGGATAATAGGGTGAGAATGGAAGACAATGCAATCGATCGGATTGCTGAAAGGTTGGGAGCTGAAGTGTAGGTGGACAGCAGAACAAGTTAAACTTTTTGTTAATAGACAAACATTTTGGGAAATATAGATTATATGATGTGTTAGCGTTTTGGAAAAGTTGTGATTATGGTGTAATTTGACAATGTAAAGCCCAATTACAATCGTAAGCTGTTTGTGTTTTACACACTTTTTTATTCTGGTGTTTTAATGAATTTATATTGTGATTTCCGTCACAAAAAAGAACGCGTATTAAGCAGATGGTTTTTTACAAAGTAAATGATGTTCATGTTAATGATATAAAAAAAAACATACCAACTCCTTTGCACAATTAATACACTATAGTCAAGTAAATAACACAATAAAGCTACACATACATAAATAAGCAACATGAACATATGAACACCAATAATAACACCCTGAACAACTAATAACACCACAGTTTAACAAATTAAAAAAAAATGTCTGTACAGACAAATAACACCATTAACAACAAATAACACCCTGAACAACAAATAACACTACTGGTTAGCAATAAATATCTCAGAGAGGACAAATAACACTACTCAACTTGCAACATACATAATAATTATTTCTTAACATCAATAATGTGTAACTGCAGATAAGTACATTTTGTACAGACAAATAACACCATTAACAACAAATAACACCATGAACAACAAATAACACCACTGGTTAACAATAAATATCTGAGGGAGGACAAATAACACTATTCAACTTGCAACATACACAATAAAACACCCTGAACAAAAAATAACACCATTGGTTAACAAAAAGCAAACATATTTAACAGAAACAATATATAAACCATTATCACTGGTAATATTAAGTTCGAACAAAAGCAAACAAAATAAATCCATGAGTGTATGCGAATCCGAAAAACGATAAAAAACCTAACAATGTACGAAACAAGAAGAAAGTACGTTAAAAATAACGAAATTTTTAGACATCTCTAAATAACTTACTACTCCTCTTCCCCATCCTCCTCGTCTAATGCATCCTCATCTTTTTCATCCATATCTTCTTCAACTTCCTCCCATTCATCTTCCTCCTCGTCAACTTCAGCAGCTTCTTCACCGTCATCCTCGGCCATAGCTTGTTCTTTAGTCCGGGTAGGGTTTTTGCAAGTACGTCCGTTATGACCGTATCTAAAACAGTTTTTACACTGACGGCTCTTTTTACCCAACTGACTTAATGCAATTTCACGTTTGGACTTCATCCGTTTAGGCTTACCCATACCTTTGAATCTTGTTCCAATGGGAACATGAACGGTTGCTTCTGATGGTTTTGTGTTACCAATAATTTCGGCAAACCTTTCACGACGGCTCTTAGGTGGAGCATTCACGACCGACTCATCCGCAGTTTTGAAATAATTAACAACATGGTCCCTGAACGAGCATAGCGCTTCAAAGTTGGTGACAAGCTTATTAATAACCGACTCCGTAGAATATGTGATCTCAAGTACAACTCAGTTAACTTCATTATAACGATCCTCAGTCTCATTGATACCTAGAATAGCACCAGGGGCACTATTTGGAACAGCCTCCCGAGTCCAACGTCGTAATATATAGCGTTGTGGAAACTCCCTAATGTCAAGCATCCTTAGCACACAAAAGATGTGTGAGCACAACAACCCAAACTGTTCGAATCTTTTGCATGTACAATACACAGTCATGTCGTCCTCCCGCATCATAACCTATAAAACACCATTAGAAATTATAAAGTTTTCGTAAATAACACTACAAAACACCATATGCAACTGGAAATCGCCAAGAGCTATACAATTTTCAAAAATAACACTACAAAACATCATGTGTATACCTCGAAGAAAGTAGTGCATGGTTGTTCCCAGTCCTTCACAAAAAAGTTAACGAAGTCACCCATGTTTTCCCACTTTCCTATAGCACATATGTGTATACCGTTTTGTATCTCCAACTGCTAGTCAAAAAATATAGTGCGCGTGTATATCCTGGATGCTTGATCCTCCAAAACAAAGTCTTCAGCCCATATTTCAGCGTTTGTATTTCTGGTGTCATAGTAATTCTTCCTGTGCTCATGTCTCTGAGCTTCAATAGCAGAATCAAAATGCCCGAGAAATTCGACAAGTGTGCAACCCGGGTTACAGAACTGTCCAAAGAAATGGTTCTCGCTATCTGAACGAGAAGAGGTACGCATAAGCCCGAACATGACCTCCTCACGATAATAAGCCGGTATCCAAGTATCCCTGATTTGGTAAAGTGACTGCAGCCACTTATGATCAACCAAGTTAAAATCGTTCATTATGGTAGCCCACTCACTTTCAAACTTAACACGTAGAATTGAATTGGTCCACACAATGGCACACGGCCTCTTTTTGAAATCTGTATTATTGCAGATTGTAGCACCAACCTAAAACACCATTGAATAACATATAACACCATAATCACCAAAAAGTATGTAAAAAGTAGAAAGAAAGGTTAAAAGGATGAACAACTAAACACCTTAGCAGAAAGCTTGTCCATGATGTGCCACATGCATAGCCTATGTCTACTCTCGGGCCATGTATCTTTGATAGCCTTCTTCATGGCTGGGTCTTGGTTGGTGACAATCACCGGAGGGGCATGACCAAATGCTTCACAAAACAAATTTAGCAACCAACTGTAAGTTTCAGCAGTTTCGTTTCCTATTATAGCGGCACCAAGAGTAACGTTGCGATTGTGATTGTCGATATCGGTAAATGGAACAAACATTATGTTGTACCTAAAAAAACAAATACGGAATAAAAACACCATAAAACTGAATGAAACATACTTAAGAAAATAAGTTGTAAAACCCAAAATAAATATAATAATTACCAAACTTACTTGTTATGACGATATGTGGCATCAAATGAAACAACGTCACCAAACACCGAAAAATTCCTTTTGGCATCTTCACCTGCCCAAAACAAACCCCTTAAAACTCCATTCTCGTCTGTTATATACTCCATTGAAAAGTTTGGCATGTACTCTTTCTTCCTCATAAGCCGTTTAATCATATCAGCATCAAACTCAGATATATACCTGTTCAGGTCTCGCTTGAAATTTTTAAAATTGTTTTTGGTTGCCCCAACTTTGTCAAACCCACCGTACAATGTCCTCATGATATTAAACGCTTTCACGGGACCAATGTTCAAGGCACTCAACGAGTTAACGGCTTGCTCTTGCATATAGTTCATACCTCGGTTAGAGGGGAGTAGATGCCTATCTTCCTCAGCAACAAAAAAATGATTATGTGCCTCCTTGAAAGAATATACCTCGTATAGATTCGAAGGCATTAACTTTACACACATACGTGCTTCGTACCCAGTCCTTATAGAAGGAACACGTCGAACAGATTTCCCCTTTGACCCATTATTTGAGGTGTCAATCTTTTTAGCTGTATCGATCGCCTTAAAAGGTTTAGTCCCCTTCTTTGAGCAAACGAACCATTTAGATTTTATAACACCATGATGTGTGTATTGAGAAGACTTCCTGGCAGTGAAGCCTGAAGCCATTGCATACTTCTGATAAAAGAGGAATGCGTTGTTCACTGTGTCAAAGGTCATCTTATCCTTCGGCTTAAGCGATTCAGCTACCTCCAGTAAATAAGTCTTCTTACCGGAGTTTGGAGACAGATGTAGTTTCCCAACCGGCTGATAGGTTTGAAATCCTACGAAAATAATTAAATTGAATGATTCTACAGCAAAAAAAAAACAATACAATATAATACGTATAAAATAACACCACAAAAACACTGTTATAAAAAAACACCCTCTACTTATATGAAAAAACACCATGTACGTATAAAAAACACCATCTACTTATGTAAAAACACCATGACTCGTCATCAACTGAATGATTCTACAATAAAAAGAACAATACAACATAATAGGTATAAAATAACACCACAAACAACTGTAATAAAAAACATCCTCTATTTATATGAAAAAAACACCATGTACTTATAAAAAAAACTGTAAGGAACATCAAATGGAAAAAAGCACCATGACTCATCATCAACCGATATAAAGAACACATACCAACTTCAACTTCGATAACATACATAAAACCACCATGCACGTATAAAAAACACACCATACAGAGTTATAACTGGTGTTCATGAAAATTCCAATAAAAAAACAGATGATTGAAAAATTGACAATTACAATTAAATGAATAATATTCTTGAATATTGATTACAATTACATAATAAGCTGCGAATCAAAGATACATAAATACCTTGATCATCGTTCTCCATGAAGAAAGAAAGTATGAATCAGATTAACAATTGTATGCGTAATTCAGTCTGTATGCGTGATTGTTAGGTCCAAAAGTTTTACGCTTATCTTTAATATATTAATTTATGTATTAATTGGGTTTAGATTAGGTTTTGGGCTTGGGCTAGGCCATGTGGGCCAATAGGGTAGAGGCTCCTATAAATAGTGTTATCTAGGTTATTGTAGTAGAGCTCTCCTATAGTGTCACCATGTAATCCCCAAATGAGAACCTTGTACCCGACAATCCTAGAAATTGTGTGCAAGGTTCTCGAAGATCGTACCAGACAGTTCTTGAGACTGTGTGCGATCTAAGCAGCGACACTGAGTTCTTTAATAAAATATTTTCTTTTTGTTCTTGCCAGTTTGATCTTATATTCCGCGTTCGATCAAACCATTGAGTGATATCACGGGTTTTTCGGGACTAACAAGTGGTATCAGAGCCATTGATGTCTTTCAAAGGCTCGGTTTTGATATCACTCGAAGAATGAGAAGATATTTTGCAAAGTGTCAGGGTTGATTGTTCGTCAAAGGTGAGATCTCCGGTTTATGAATTCTGGTTTTTCATTCACAGATCTTCACGCCGTATCCCGGAGACGCCGTATCAGCTGGAGTATGATGTCTCTGGTGAACATGACGTGAAGAAGGTGGTTTTGGGTTGTGACGCTAGGTGTACGGTGGCGGAGTAGGGTGGTTGACGGTGGTTCTGGGCGGAGGCAGAAGGAGGAAGACGGTGGGTGACCAGTGATGGTGGCTACTGTGGTGGTATAGAGGTTCAACTTGCTGTCGGAGTATATGGTGAACTGTGAGAGAGACTCCGACTGGGATTCCAACTTCTATTATGTGTTTGTATGAATCCAGATGACGGCTGAAGTTACACAAGTTGTCGATGAGATACGATGTCGATGTCGATGACGGTGATTCGGAAACGAACAACGTTGTTCGACGGAGTTGCAGGTTCCGGTGACGATAGTTCTGGTAAATCAACGTGTGAAAGTTGTGAAAGTTGTTACTCGGATGATCGAGAAGTACAACGATGAAGGTTGTAGGTTAGTTGGTCGCCGGAATAATTTGAAGAAGTTGACCGGAGATAAAGGTGTCGATGGTTATGGAGAAGCTGACCAGTGTTCGGTGGTGGTTGACGGCAGTTGTAGTGGATGGTGGTGGTTCTCCGGCAGATGAACGATGGAGATGAAGATATGTTGAATTTCGGATGATATTCAGGTAATTACGGATGTGAACAGAATGAAAGGATGAAAGCAGGCGATGGATTTGATGATCTCGAATGGATGAGGATGACGATTGATGATGTCAGCACATAGAGAATGTTGGGAATGTTTGTTGGCGGCTGTGCACATGATGTCCCATCAAAATTGTCAAAAACCCTAAGGAATCTACACCATTGGATGATGAAATTGATCAAACGGCCAAAGATGAGACAGAATGTGGGGCAAGTGTGGGATCCTATGTAGAGCTGTGTAATGGATAAAAGTGTACGGCTGGAAGCTTCTTAGGAGGATTGATCATTTATTTTGAGCAGGAGCCCAGGTAAGAAATGCTTAAGCCCAACTGCTCTCGTATACTTTAAGCCCAACAAATGGATTTTCTCTACATCATAGTCCGAAATGATGATTTTGGGACTTTTATGAAGCCGGCTGTTCAAGCCAAGGCCCAAAGGAGGTAACATTTGTTGATATTTCAAAAAAGGGGATAAATGAAATCTTTTAAGTTTGGGCTGTGTCTACTTGGACCGAAAGGTTTATGGAAGATGGGCCGACAAAACGAGGACACACTAGCAAAAGGTATGGATTAAGTCTCTATGGAGTTATTATTAGTTCTAGTGCAAACTTGTGCTTTTGCGCAACTTGAATACCAGACGGATCACTTTGAATCCGTGTGTTCTTGTTAGTGAATCAATGTTTCATCTTGGATTTAAAATTTCATCCGAGATCAGGTTGTCATCCGTGATGCATTCTATTTCATCTGAGATTAATTTCTTCGCATCCGAAACACATTTCCGTCTATCATTTTCATCCGAAACAGCTTCGAGATATGTTGATAGGCTCGTTCACTACTGGGCCTCTAAAGGAGAAGACCCAAAACTGGAGAACATCTAAACCGCAATAAAGATAGCATAAAACTAGGGGGAGATTGTTAGGTCCAAAAGTTTTACGCTTATCTTTAATATATTAATTTATGTGTTAATTGGGTTTAGATTAGGTTTTGGGCTTGGGCTAGGCCATGTGGGCCAATAGGGTAGAGGCTCCTATAAATAGTGTTATCTAGGTTATTGTAGTAGAGCTCTCCTAAAGTGTAACCATGTAATCCCCAAATGAGAACCTTGTACCCGACAATCCTAGAAATTGTGTGCAAGGTTCTCGAAGATCGTACCAGACAGTTCTTGAGACTGTGTGCAATCTAAGCAGTGACACTGAGTTCTTTAATAAAATATTTTCTTTTTGTTCTTGCCGGTTTGATCTTATATTCCGCGTTCGATCGAACCGTTGAGTGATATCACGGGTTTTTCGGGACTAACAGTGATAAAAAATAAGAAATTGAAAGCGATTTTATAATGATTAAGAGATCGAGATGATTTAAAGATTTAGATGAATTATATTCAAAAATCGAATTCCCTTAAAAAACTTAGAAAAATCGGTTACAAAGATTTGATCCTTAATTAGGTTTATTTGTATAATTACTAATATAACCTTGATCTAATAAAATTAATATGGAATGATCTAATGGCTGAGATTCTTTCTCACCTTTCTCACACTTTAGGCCTTTTTTACAGGATCCTTTACCTGGAATATATATACAGATTTGTGAATTTCAAGTTTCAACAGCATAAATGTCAAGATTAGGAATCTAAAATCCAAATAATTTCAATAACCATATTCGATCAATTGGTAACAAAGGTATAGAGAGAGGCACAACACCTTGTAAAATTCATAATATGACAACAAATACATCAAATTAATCCATTTACATTAACATCAAATAGATCAAAAGCCAATGATCCCCAGCCCAAGTGGTTGGGAGGAGGTCAGGAGTTTTCCCCCTTGGGGGTTTCTTCTGGAGGGGTGCAGGTTCGAGTCCACTCTGGTACTAATATTGGGTAATTCCAGTGCGGCTGGACCTTAGGGGGGGGCTGGGATTCGAACCCGCAGTGCGGGCGAATTTCTTAAGGGGAGTGAACCGTTAACCGTTCAAAAAAAAAATAGATCAAAAGTAGAAAAAAAAAACAAACACTTTCTGCAAAAATACATGTCCCATACGCACCGAACACAACCACCCACTGCCACAACAATCTCCCGGCTAGGGATAGCAATAGGTCGGGTTCGGGTATTAGTAATTCCATACACATACCCATACCCGGTTATAAAAATGTCCCATACCCGACCCAATACTCGTCGGATATTTATCGGGTAATTACTGGTCCGATATCAGGTATACCAATTGTAGGATCGTTTTCGGCCCTGAATGAGTCGATCAGAAGATTTCTTATCCAAAACAAGAGGCGGAAACTAATGTTTTGGTGCAATCTCAGCCGTATTCACTTTTATTTGTTGTTTTTATTGATCTGCAAACGTTTTACAAGCCTGACAACACTTCGGCAGCACTTCGTGGCTCACCGGAAGACAACACACACAACAACTAACTGATTTCGCTCCTAATGACACCCTATATATAGATGTTCTAATTCCGCTCGAACACGTACAAGCGGAATCACCATACGAGCGGAATCAGGTTTGAGCCATTTCGGGCGGAATCAGACTCTAAACATTTCGGGGGAAATAGCTTGATATGGGGTTTCGCTCTAAATGACAAGATGCCATTTGGAGCGGAATCACCTTCAAATACAGTATCTTGGATTTCGTGCCCTATTCTAGCCTATTCTACGCAAGACTCGATACAAGACGTAGGCGACAGGCGGATGCACCAACAAACTCCCCCTCGGATGTTGACGGAGTCTTCAGTGTCGAGTCTTCGATTGTCGAACCTCCAGTCTTTATCAGTCTTTGTGCTTCTCTCCGAAATGTTCCCCATTGTAAGCATCATCAAACTCTATCTTCTCTCTTCAATCTCTCTTGCGCAAATGTAGTTCCAGGATCAGCACTCGCTCTAACTGCTTCCTCAACATTGCATTCAGACTCCCCCTCTCAATTTGCTGGGATCATAGTCTGGAATTCACACATTCATGATTCATTCCAAGATCGTGACCTGGCTCTCTTCCAGCTCAGGTTATCTGCACAATCTGTACCCAACACATAAGTTTCAAAATGATTAGATCTTTAAAATTTAGAAACTATTTCAGAAAATATACAAAATGATTTGTTCTCTGAAAACCGCTTGTAAACATAACATCTTCATACATTTTCTCCCAAACCTGTTCTTCATGTTTAGCACTTCGAATTTCGAAAATCAGCTTTTCTACATCAATTGTTAAAAATCTTTTTGGATTTTTCAAAATTTATGCTAAAACACACTAAACTCTTTTTGGGTTTTTGAATAAAAGAAAATGCAGAAATGAAATATTTATAGACAATATTTTTGTGAGTTTGTGTAAGAGGATCATATCAGTTTTGAGACATATCATTAACACCGTTAAGCTTGATTTCATTTTAAGTTTTAAACAATTCACCTAGATTGTCAGTATGTTTGTCCTCTTAAATTTTCACACAAATTTCAACTGTTTTCGAGATACGCTATTAATGTCTTAATTTCTTAAACTTATTCGTGTGTCCCACCACTTGAATATACTCCCATATCCAGATCCCAATATTCAGTCTTACAGGTGAGTATACCACAGATGATATCTGTAAAGGGGTTAAATTGCGAGGGCCATGAGAGCTCAGGTCGATACTTCCGTATACGCAGAGAGATGACGGCTTCGACTTTTGGTGTGTCCCCTTTAGAGGATCTTTTCTTCAACAGCAATGATTATCAATTTTATTGTTTAACCATAATTGTTGAGGGCTTTTGCTATGTTTCAAGCAAATTGCGAAAGTATTATATAGGGACTAGGTCAGAATTTCCATTCAGCAGAAGTCCCAGTATAATACCCTAGATATCACTGAGTATAAAGACCTAGTATCTCAGAAAGAGGGACCTTTCAAACAAGATTTCAGGGGTTACCTATATATCCAAGAAGTTGTTCCCCATGAATTAAGCAAGTTTGAAATTTAAGTTTATATCTCGTCACAATCTACTAAATGTGTAAAAACATACTAACACATCCACAGTGAGATTGTTTATTACATTTTGACTTTACATATCTTTAGCGTGTTGTGATAGTCCACTGATATACTATCATTTCCTCTTTTATGCAACAAAAACTCATTTTTCATTTTATTATGTTTTTGGCTTTTTAAAATTTTCTAATGTTTTTGGATTTTCTGAAAATTCTTACTCCCCCTAAATTTCAAAAACATTTAAAGAAATTGAAAACAAACTATACGGAACATGACAACTGATATGAATCGCCTCAATTCTCCATCCACTTGGCATAAACAATCAGAACTCCACCTCACAACAAACTATTTTCCCATTAAGATTTCAAAACACTTAAGTTTGTTTTAATCAGAATGGTTTTTCTGGAAAATAAGTTCGTTTATCAACCATTTGTAGGTTTGGGGTCACTTCATCACATTGTTTACCAAAACTTTTAATGATAGTTAACTCAAGTTCAACTAAATTACCTTGATCAACCACTTGTAAGAATCGATGATTGAACCACTTGTAAAATCAACTATCAAACATTATCAACCAATTACCATCTGTTGGTTGAATTCTCAAGGTGCCGATACCTACTCCACACTTACCAACCTGGGAGTTCCGGCAATTCACATCTCTCAAAACAAACTTTACAAACATTTTCAAGAAAGATGCCGATTCATGCTCCGCGATTACCAACTTGGGAGCTCCGGCAAGTCAGGTTTCTATTCAACGAAAAATATATCCACCCAAGCCTGACCAGCCTTGGGTGTAACCTTTTCAGTCTCCTTTGGGGTTACATCTTTCCTTTTAGCTTGATAAAACTCTTTCACCCCTTTAGCCTTCCCTTCAATCATTTTACCAAAAATGGTTTTCACTGCAGGATTAAAGGCGTTTTCAATATCCAATTCTTTCTTTTTAGGAAAAAATTGGTTTGAAATTTCAACTTTTCTGATTTTAGATTTCAAATTTTTAGCACTTAGTAGCGGAAAATTCACATCATCCACTATCGTAATTTTCTTCTCATCTTTCTCAATAACCTGCGGCTCCTCTGTCTTTGTGGAGACAGATTCATCACAAGAGCTGTTTTTAGAACCCTTAACAACCCATTTTTGATTTTTCAAATTATCTTTTCTTTTTAAGACATTCTTTGAACATTCTCCCACATCAAAGGTTGAATTTTCAAAGCCTATAAAATTCTTGGTTGTAAGTTCAGTTTTCTCAACAATTTTCTTTTTCAGTTTACAAGAGACTTCCTGTTTTGGTTTGAATGTTTTAGGACAGCTTCTAGCAATGTGACCAGCAGTTTTGCACTGAAAACAGGTTCTTGTTTCTATCTTCTTCTGAATAACACTCTTCTTCACTTCTTCTTGCTTCTTTGCAAGGAATTCCTGATTCGTCTGCTTACTGAAAGCTTGTTCTTTCTCAGCCTCTGTCGTTTTCCCTGAAACAAACACAGTTTTTGGTTTCTAAACATTATCATTTTTATAGTTTTCGTTTGATTAAATCCAAGACCTTTCTTTTTGAAATTACGATTATGGTTTGATTTCTTTTGGAAACTATAACCACAATTGTAACCCATTTTCTTGTTAATGTCACACCCCGACCACGTAAAACATCAAATCGTGGCGGAAACGTCGGGGAGTGTTGTAACAGAATTATTGTTCCACAACCAAGGTAATTAAAATAATATTTTATTCATCACCCAAGGGTGGAATACATCATTCGAAACAAGAACCAATATGTTACATTGTCTTAAAACCACAAAATTAAAGAGTACATAACGTAATTAAACTAAGTCTAGCTCTGTTTTATGTCACTAAGGCCCAAGTCCACCCTAGCGTGTCACGATCGTCCTATGCATTAGCTCCTGAAACACATGTGAAAATAGGTACGTCAGCATAAAAATGCCTGTGAGTAACATAGGTTTTATGAAAATAGGATTCATGACTTAGGTTTAAGAAAATGTTTAATGAAAACTTGTCATGAATCTAGTTTAAGTGTTTGCATATAAAATGTTTGAAAAGCGATAACAAATCAGTTAATGTGTATGTATAAAAGAATGTTGTATGGTTAAAAGAATAACCAAGTAAAAATAAGTTGTATGAAATAAATTGTTTTGTAAAACAAAGTCTTGTGAAAAAGATATTATTTGTGTAAAATGTATAAGTCCAAAATTGAATGATTTAAATAACGGTATGTCATGTAATACATTACAAGCACTTATATATATAGGAAGTACCAGCGGCGTATCCACCATGCTTGTAACATACTACACACATATCGTTACTTAAGTCACTTAAACAAACCACCAAAGCATATAGTTCATGTTCAAACCAATCATCAAATGTTCTTGTCTAAACCATTGTCAATGTTTAAAACCCAAAATGTAGTCATGTAGTTAAGTGTAAACAAAAGTTATGTATGGTAAGTAACAAAATTAGAATACTTGACCATAAGTAAAAAGGAACAAAACAAAGTATTTTGAATAAATCAAAAAGTTATGTTTTGCCAAGTAAAAGCTTGTTTTATTGATACAAACATTTATGTGGTAAGTTAACGCATTACATTCAAGCCTTGAGACAGCAGGATAACCTTAGAGTAAAGGTTATCAAAGTAAAATGTTCACGGATTCAGTCATTCCTTTCACCCAAACAAACCTAGGGTGTCAGGAACGGGATTTGTCAAGTCCTATGGTACCATTACTTACTACCGAGCGACGTAGCTAATGTTAATGAATGTAGTAAAGAACCGTTTATGCAAACCAAATGTCATACCAAAGGTAAACAAGTTATGTGAAAACAATGTACTAAGTATGCTAAGTAAACATACAAAGCAGAAAAGTCATGTAAATCAATGTGCTAGTATGCTCAGTCAACATACATAGCAGAATATGTAATGTAAAACAATGTGCTAATATGCCAAGTAAACATATGTAGCAAAGCAATGTAATGTAAATCAATGTGCTAGCATGCTAAGTAAACATACATAGCAAAACATAATGAAATCATGTACTAATAGTGTACTCAAGAACATAGCAAGCATATGATGTGAAAACAAGAAAGCACGAAAGTAACAAGTAGGCACATGTGTTTCACCCCAAAATGTTTGGAAAACAGTAAAAGAGGGGACTATGTACTCACTTGAGATTGCTTAGAAGTCGTAGGATAACCACCAAGCAATGCTAGAAGATCACGGAATCAAACGGCACCTATATAGGTATCTACATTAATAAACGACCCTATCGGAGGATCGGGTAGTACGAGGGTTCGTAAACCAAATAAGTAGGGGAACTTATGTAACATGGTTTAACAAAGCCTACGTACTAAAAAGAAACCTATCCTAAGTGCTCTTGACCCGTTACGACCCGTTTAGGTAGCTTATGCTACTTTAACGCGTCGTTCGCGTAAAACGCGTTCGGAAAGCCTAACTAGTCCTATGACAAGTAAGATATGCCTTAACATGCTTAATATTGTTGCTAAATCAGTTTAGATGTCAAAAATTATGTTACATAGGCTTAAAATGAATTTTGGCGCAAAAAGGGCATTTTGGTAATTTACCTAAGGCATAAGAACTACTTATCATACAACTACTTAAACGTCGTGACCATAAGGTATAACCTCGGAAGGTTATTCCCTATACAATTATGGTCACCTAAAATGTTTGGTCGGATCCTAATGATCGACCAAATGGGTCGGGTTCGTAAGCATAAGCGATTGATTAGATCGCTTACCTTTACGACCCTAAACAAGCACAAATCTAAAAGCGACGAGCTAAACATGCTAGAATATGCTTAGTAATGTTAGAAAACAGGTTTGGTATTAAAACAAACGGTTTTAATACCCTAGAGTAGTTTGGTTAAAAAATTCGTGAGAAAACGCATTTTGGCCGAAACTACGACTCGTCACTGAGCCTAGATAACGTGGTAATGAGTAGGTATAGTCGCTAGGGACTATAACCATCGTGATTACGCTCACGTTATGAAGTTCAAACGATCTTCGCATTGACCATAAACTGGTCAATGCAGAAAGTCAAACGCAGTTTGACTTTAACGCTAAAACGAACGAAAAACGCGAAAGAATACTTACAGAAGGTCCCCGCAAGATTGATCTTTTCAAGTATTTTCAGGTATGAAGTGGTTACACCTCAACTTAGAGAAATCTCATAAAAATCAAGTGGGTTTGAGTGAATGGGGTTGGGGGGTATTTATAGATTTGGTAGAGCCGTTAAGATCGTTCCTCGTAATCCGAGATTCAATCCTAGCCGTACACATCAAGCCCATAGTTTTAGAAAACCATGGGGGCCCCTAAACCAGCCCATAGACTCAACAAAACTATGTGCAAGGGTGGGTAACAGCTGGAAATGGCTGGAATGCAATTCTGCTGATCTGGGAGGGGCTTACGGACCGTAAGCAACCCCATACGGTCCGTAAGGGACCTGCAGACCAGCTATGTTTTCATTTTGGCAGATTTGGTCCCTGTGCGCGTATGGTCGTGTTTTGGCACTTCTAACACCCGTCAAACCCATTTCTAAGCTCTACAAGGATGTTAAAGTACAGGGAACATAAAACATGCTCAAAAATATGCCGGATGTCGGTTCGTTTGGCCGTACGATTGCGTTGTTTGGTTAATTACGACGGAAGTCGTAACGGACGCAAAAACGGTCCAAATTGCGCGACGAATGGATTTTTGACAAGCCAAACACTAAAACATAATATTTTAGTGCTTACATAAATTTTTGGATGTCCGGATGTATTCAGAGCGTAAGTTATGCGCGAAAGTGCAAACTTATGCACTTTTTGACGCTTTTAGTCCCTAAATAACCCAAAAGTTTATTTTAGCACACCGAACCCCTCAAAGCTTATTTCTAAGCTATGTAAAGGATATTTAGGGTGTGTTTAACTTATGGGCATGTTCCGGAATGTTCGTTACAGTTCAGATTGGCATACTTTCGCAGTTTGTCAATTTTAGTCCCTGTAAGCGAATTAACTAGATTTGCCATACCAAAGCCTTCAAAACTTATTTCTAAGTTATGTAAAGGTTATTTAAGGTATGTTAAGCATAAATTGATGTTCCGGAGTATTTGTCGCGTTTAACTGATTACGTTTTCGCACCAGTTTGCGTATAATTCTCCAGAAAGCGATATAGAGTTTGAAATTGGATAAGAGTCAAAACATGAAAAACATCAAACATAAACAAACAACATAGGGATCAAATAACTTTATTTCATTGATAACTGAACTGTTTACAATGATTACAAGCACAGATGTCACAGTCTCCCCTACTTGTGGAAATTTCGTCCCGAAATTTGTTTAAAGGAAACTCGTGAGAATAGATGTGGATACTTCGCCTTCATTTGATCTTCACGTTCCCAAGTAAACTCAGGTCCACGTTTAGATTCCCAGCGAACTTTAACCAACGGAATGCGCTTGCGTTTAAGCCATTTGACTTCACGATCCATAATTTCCACAGGTTTCTCAACAAAATGTAGTGTTTTATCAACACGGATTTCGTCAAGCGGTATGTGGAGGTTCTCATCAGCTAAACACTTTTTAAGATTGGATACGTGGAAAGTAGGATGAACATTTCCAAGTTTAGGAGGTAATGCAAGTCTGTAGGCTACCTTACCGATTCTTTCGACGATCTTGAATGGTCCAACGTATCTAGGTGCAAGTTTTCCTTTCTTTCCAAATCTGATCACACCTTTCCAAGGCGAGACCTTAAGTAATACACGATCACCGACTTGGAATTCTAAGGGCTTGCGTCGTTGGTCCGCGTAACTCTTTTGACGGCTTCGAGCTGCCTGTAAGTTATCACGAACTTTCTTAACCTTGTCAGTTGTCCTTAGAATGAGGTCAGGTCCAGTAAGCTGAGCCTCACCTATTTCATTCCAGCAGACCGGTGAACGACATTTTCGACCATAGAGAGCCTCGAAAGGAGCCATGTTGATGCTGGAGTGATAACTATTGTTGTAGGAGAATTCAATCAATGGAAGATGTGAATCCCAACTACCACCAAAATCGATCACACAAGCTCTAAGCATATCCTCCAAAGTCTGGATTGTTCTTTCAGTTTGGCCATCTGTTTGTGGATGATAAGCTGTGCTCAGATTGAGTTAGGTCCCCATAGCAGATTGCATGGTTCTCCAAAATCGAGAAGACAAGCGAGCATCTCTATCAGAAATAATGTTCAAAGGAACACCATGTCGAGATACAATTTCATCCACATAGATTTTAGCCAGATCTTCAGCAGATAGATTCTCACGGATCGGCAGGAAATGCGCTGACTTTGTAAGACGATCAACAACTACCCAAATGGCATCGTGACCTTTCTTAGTACGCGGAAGTTTAGTAATGAGATCCATAGCAATGTTTTCCCATTTCCAAACTGGGATCTCAGGTTGCTCCAAAAGACCATAAGGTTCTTGGTGTTCAGCCTTAACCTTGAGACACGTAAGGCATTTGGAAACGTACAAGGCAATGTCTTTCTTCATACCAGGCCACCAATACTGAGTACGAAGATCCTTATACATTTTATCTGAGCCAGGATGAATAGAATAACGAGACTTATGGGCCTCATCCATAAGCAGAGTGCGGAGATCATCTTGGCTTGGGACCCACAAACGGTCCATGAAATAATACGATCCATCTTCCTTCAAAACAAGATCAGGCTTAATGTGGTAGGGTAATTCCTTACCCATCAAGTCTTGTGAAACACAAGCCTGTTGAGCCTGAGTAATGCGTGCTTGGATATCAGATCGAGCTTGAATAGCAGATTGGACACGAACACAATGAAGCACAGTACGTTCCTTACGACTTAATGCGTCAGCCACAACATTCGCTTTACCAGGATGGTAGCGAATTTCGCAATCATAGTCGTGTAGGAGTTCGACCCAACGTCTTTGCCTCATGTTGAGTTCTTTCTGGTTGAAGATATGCTGGAGACTTTTGTGGTCAGTGAAAACCACACATTTTGTGCCATACAAATAGTGTCTCCAGATTTTGAGAGCGAAGACAACTGCACCCAACTCAAGATCATGAGTGGTGTAGTTTCTCTCATGTACCTTCAATTGCCTTGATGCGTAGGCTATGACTTTGTCCTTTGCATCAGAACACAGCCAAGACCCAATTTCGATGCATCACAGTAAACAACAAAATCATCATTGCCCTCAGGCAAAGTCAGAATAGGTGCATCACAAAGCTTCTGCTTCAAGGTCTGAAATGCTTCTTCTTGCTTAAAACCCCATTCAAAGGGTTTGTTCTTCTGAGTTAGTGCAGTTAGAGGAACTGCAATCTTTGAGAAGTTCTCGATGAAGCGGCGGTAATAACCCGCAAGACCAAGAAAAGAACGAACCTCAGTAGGAGTAGTAGGCGTATCCCAATCCTTAATCGCACTGATCTTGGAGGGATCTACATGAATACCTAGTTCGTTGACAATATGCCCCAAAAATTGAACTTCCTTAAGCCAAAATTCACACTTGGAGAATTTGGCAAAAAGTTGTTCTTTCTTCAGGAGTTCCAGAGTAAGACGAAGATGGCGCTCGTGATCAGCTCGCGTCTTAGAATAAATCAAGATGTCATCAATGAAAACGATGATGAACTTATCCAAATAAGGCTTGCAGACCCTATTCATTAAGTCTATGAAAACAGCAGGAGCATTGGTCAAACCGAATGGCATGACTGTGAACTCATAATGCCCATATCGAGTGCGGAATGCTGTTTTGGGAATATCCTCTTCATGCACACGAAGTTGATGATACCCAGAACGAAGGTCAATCTTCGAAAAGCAAGTAGCACCTTGTAACTGGTCAAAGAGATCATCAATGCGAGGTAGGGGATATCGATTCTTGATGGTAAGCTTATTCAGCTCACGATAATCGATACACATTCTGAAGGATCCATCCTTCTTCTTGACAAAAAGAATGGGAGCACCCCAAGGTGAAAAGCTAGGACGGATAAAACCTTTGTCAGAAAGCTCCTGAAGCTGCTTAGATAGCTCTTGCATCTCAGACGGTGCAAGATGATATGGGGCTCTGGCAATAGGATTTGCACCAGGTACAAGATCAATACGGAACTCGACTTGGCGTGCTGGAGGTAGACCAGGCAACTCTTCAGGAAACAACTCCGGATAATCCCGAACAACAGGGATATCTTGCATAGACTTACCTTGGCCTTTATCTGCTGTAACATGTGCCAAGAAGGCCACATAGTTCTTTCGTAGATACTTCCGAGCTTGAAAACAAGACATAAGCTTGAGGCTACTAGCAGGTTTCTCACCACGAACCTGTAGTATCTCACCTGACGAAAGCGGCACACGAATGATCTTCTCAAAACACACTACCTCTGCGCGATGCTTAGCTAGCCAATCCATTCCCACAATAATGTCGAAGCTCCCAAGTTGCATAGGCGTGAGGTCAATAGGAAAAAGATGGTCGTTAAGGTTCAACTGGCAGTTTCGAAGAACAGAATCAAGAACAATGGGTTCACCACTCGCAACTTCAACAGTCAAAGGCTTACCTAGTTTCGTTCTAAACACGCGAAGCAAGGGCTCAAAAGATAACGACACAAAACTCTTATCGGCCCCTGAATCAAAAAGAACAGACGCAGGTTGACTATTGACAAAGAACGTACCGTTCACCACCTCGTTGTCTGCTTGCGCCTCAATAGCATTCATGTTAAAAGCTCGTCCACGAGCCTGAGCTTGAACCGGGTTCGCATTCACCAATCTTGGACGCTGATTACGGTAGTGGGTCAGATCCCCACAGTTGTAACAAGAACCTGGTGGGAAGTGAGGTCGCGCTGCTTGACCTTGTTGCTGAGCAACCTGTTAAGCCGGGTTCTGAGCTGCCCGATTCAGATTGACAGGAATGCGGCATGTAGCAGCAAGATGACCAGGTGTTCCGCAGTTGTTGCATTGACGACACTGGTGGTGTGGTTGATGATGTCCGTTACACTTATTGCACTGAGGTGCATTGCCAAAGTATGGTTTCTTGGCAAGAGGTTGCGCAGGCTGATTTTGAGCAACTTGAGCCTGAGTAGTATCGGCATAATTCTGGGAAGCCTTCCGCTTCCTAGAACCCTTCGAAGAACCTGCATCACTCCCCTTCTTGCTTTTACCTTTCTTGCTATCCTTCTTGTCAGACTCCTGCTTCTTACCCTTCTTGTCACCCTTTCTATGCAACTTACCCTTTCGTATCTGCGACTCAGTCAGCGTTGCAGATAGTTCGATTGCCTGACGAACAGTGGTAGGTTTACTACCGGTAACGATGTCTTGCACAGAGTCAGGTAGACCATCGATGTACCTCTCGATAGCCTTGTCAAGTGGGGTAACCATTGTTGGGCATAACAAACTCAGCTCCTCATACCTATCAGTATACGCCCGGTGCTCACCACTTACTTGTTTCAGATCATCGAACTCCCTTTCCAGCGCCCGAAGTTCATGACGAGGACAAAACTCACTCATCATGAGAGTCCTCAACTCAGCCCATGACTGTGCTAAAGCGACTTCAGCACCTCGATCTCTCATAACCCCGTTCCACCATGTCAACGCCCTCTTCTGAAAAACACTAGAAGCAAACTCAACTTTGCGATTATCAGGACACTGAACATGACGAAAAGTATTCTCAATGCTCTCAAACCATTGAAGGAGCCCAGTTGCCCCCTCAGTACCACTGAACTTGAGTGGTTTAGCCGAAATGAAGCTCTTGAAGTTACAAGGAGCGTTCTGATTGATGTTGGCTTGGTTAAACTGAGCAATAAGATTCGGGAATGCAGCAGCCATATGCTGTGCGATGATTTCTGCTAGTTCGGCATTAGGTAGCTGATTTTCGCGTCGAGGAGGCATGCTAAAAAGAGGAAAACACGACAGGAAACGAGTGAGATGATTAGATGAAAAGAACGAGATGAAACAAAATCAACAAAGCAAGGATGGTGGTCATTCGTCCGTATCACAAAGCAAACAAATGACACACAGTGACTAATCAAAGTAAATGGGTCCATAAATAATGCTTAGCAAAGACATGCTCGCCTATAAGTGAACACTCACCCCAGGAGTTCCCAGGTAAGAGTGACTGGTCCGATTATGTGGATTTGTACGAACACTCTAGCCTTAGACAGAAAACCCAGGGTACAGGCATTCACTCTTCCAGTTTGCACGTGTTCACACTATTTAGAACCCAAAACTTTGACGAGATTTTGAAAACTTGGAAGGCACAAGGCCAAAAATCAAACTGGAAGGGTTCAAAATCATATAATAAATCATTTGAAAACAGAGGATTGTTTTTCAAAAATCGCTTTAGAAAACTGGGTTCTTGTTTTGGTGATCACCTAAGGATAGGTGAAGTGCATGTTTTAAGATCTAAACACAAGACAACTTGTGTTGGGGTCCTAGAAAGGTTATAGTCTAGGTCAAAGCATTACTAATAACCTAATTCCCTATAACCATTGGCTCTGATACCAACTCTTCTGTCACACCCCGACCACGTAAAACATCAAATCGTGGCGGAAATGTCGGGGAGTGTTGTAACAGAATTATTGTTCCACAACCAAGGTAATTAAAATAATATTTTATTCATCACCCAAGGGTGGAATACATCGTTCAAAACAAGAACCAATATGTTACATTGTCTTAAAACCACAAAATTAAAGAGTACATAACGTAATTAAACTAAGTCTAGCTCTGTTTTATGTCACTAAGGCCCAAGTCCACCCTAGCGTGTCACGATCGTCCTATGCATTAGCTCCTAAAACACATGTGAAAATAGGTACGTCAGCATAAAAATGCATGTGAGTAACATAGGTTTTATGAAAATAGGATTCATGACTTAGGTTTAAGAAAATGTTTAATGAAAACTTGTCATGAATCTAGTTTAAGTGTTTGCTTATAAAATGTTTGAAAAGCGATAACAAATCAGTTAATGTGTATGTATAAAAGAATGTTGTATGGTTAAAAGAATAACCAAGTAAAAATAAGTTGTATGAAATAAATTGTTTTGTAAAACAAAGTCTTGTGAAAAAGATATTATTTGTGTAAAATGTATAAGTCCAAAATTGAATGATTTAAATAACGGTATGTCATGTAATACATTACAAGCACTTATATATATAGGAAGTACCAGCGGCGTATCCACCATGCTTGTAACATACTACACACATATCGTTACTTAAGTCACTTAAACAAACCACCAAAGCATATAGTTCATGTTCAAACCAATCATCAAATGTTCTTGTTTGTCAATGTTTAAAACCCAAAATGTAGTCATGTAGTTAAGTGTAAACAAAAGTTATGTATGGTAAGTAACAAAATTAGAATACTTGACCATAAGTAAAAAGGAACAAAACAAAGTATTTTGAATAAATAAAAAAGTTATGTTTTGCCAAGTAAAAGCTTGTTTTATTGATACAAACATTTATGTGGTAAGTTAACGCATTACATTCAAGCCTTGAGACAGCAGGATAACCTTAGAGTAAAGGTTATCAAAGTAAAATGTTCACGGATTCAGTCATTCCTTTCACCCAAACAAACCTAGGGTGTCAGGAACGGGATTTGTCAAGTCCTATGGTACCATTACTTACTACCGAGCGGCGTAGCTAATGTTAATGAATGTAGTAAAGAACCGTTTATGCAAACCAAATGTCATACCAAAGGTAAACAAGTTATGTGAAAACAATGTACTAAGTATGCTAAGTAAACATACAAAGCAGAAAAGTCATGTAAATCAATGTGCTAGTATGCTCAGTCAACATACATAGCAGAATATGTAATGTAAAACAATGTGCTAATATGCCAAGTAAACATATGTAGCAAAGCAATGTAATGTAAATCAATGTGCTAGCATGCTAAGTAAACATACATAGCAAAACATAATGAAATCATGTACTAATAGTGTACTCAAGAACATAGCAAGCATATGATGTGAAAACAAGAAAGCACGAAAGTAACAAGTAGGCACATGTGTTTCACCCCAAAATGTTTGGAAAACAGTAAAAGAGGGGACTATGTACTCACTTGAGATTGCTTAGAAGTCGTAGGATAACCACCAAGCAATGCTAGAAGATCACGGAATCAAACGGCACCTATATAGGTATCTACATTAATAAACGGCCCTATCGGAGGATCGGGTAGTACGAGGGTTCGTAAACCAAATAAGTAGGGGAACTTATGTAACATGGTTTAACAAAGCCTACGTACTAAAACGAAACCTATCCTAAGTGCTTTTGACCCGTTACGACCCGTTTAGGTAGCTTATGCTACTTTAACGCGTCGTTCGCGTAAAACGCGTTCGGAAAGCCTAACTAGTCCTATGACAAGTAAGATATGCCTTAACATGCTTAATATTGTTGCTAAATCAGTTTAGATGTCAAAAATTATGTTACATAGGCTTAAAATGAATTTTGGCGCAAAAAGGGCATTTTGGTAATTTACCTAAGGCATAAGAACTACTTATCATACAACTACTTAAACGTCGTGACCATAAGGTATAACCTCGGAAGGTTATTCCCTATACAATAATGGTCACCTAAAATGTTTGGTCGGATCCTAATGATCGACCAAATGGGTCGGGTTCGTAAGCATAAGCGATTGATTAGATCGCTTACATTTACGACCCTAAACAAGCACAAATCTAAAAGCGACGAGCTAAACATGCTAGAATATGCTTAGTAATGTTAGAAAACAGGTTTGGTATTAAAACAAACGGTTTTAATACCCTAGAGTAGTTTGGTTACAAAATTCGTGAGAAAACGCATTTTGGCCGAAACTACGACTCGTCACTGAGCCTAGATAACGTGGTAATCAGTAGGTATAGTCGCTAGGGACTATAACCATCGTGATTACGCTCACGTTATGAAGTTCAAACGATCTTCGCATTGACCATAAACTGGTCAATGCAGAAAGTCAAACGCAGTTTGACTTTAACGCTAAAACGAACGAAAAACGCGAAAGAATACTTACAGAAGGTCCCCGCAAGATTGATCTTTCCAAGTATTCTCAGGTATGAAGTGGTTACACTTCAACTTAGAGAAATCTCAGAAAAATCAAGTGGGTTTGAGTGAATGGGGTTGGGGGGTACTAATAGATTTGGTAGAGCCGTTAAGATCGTTCCTCGTAATCCGAGATTCAATCCTAGCCGTACACATCAAGCCCATAGTTTTAGAAAACCATGGGGGCCCCTAAACAAGCCCATAGACTCAACAAAACCATGTGCAAGGGTGGGTAACAGCTAGAAATGGCTGGAATGCAATTCCGCTGATCTGGGAGGGGCTTACGGACCGTAAGCAACCCCATACGGTCCGTAAGGGACCTGCAGACCAGCTATGTTTTCATTTTGGCAGATTTGGTCCCTGTGCGCGTATGGTCGTGTTTTGGCACTTCTAACACCCTTCAAACCCATTTCTAAGCTCTACAAGGATGTTAAAGTATATGGAACATAAAACATGCTCAAAAATATGCCGGATGTCGGTTCGTTTGGCCGTACGATTGCGTTGTTTGGTTAATTACGACGGAAGTCGTAACGGACGCAAAAACGGTCCAAATTGCGCGACGAATGGATTTTTGACAAGCCAAACACTAAAACATAATATTTTAGTGCTTACATAAATTTTTGGATGTCCGGATGTATTCAGAGCGTAAGTTATGCGCGAAAGTGCAAACTTATGCACTTTTTGACGCTTTTAGTCCCTGAATAACCCAAAAGTTTATTTTAGCACACCGAACCCCTCAAAGCTTATTTCTAAGCTATGTAAAGGATATTTAGGGTGTGTTTAACTTATGGGCATGTTCCGGAATGTTCGTTACAGTTCAGATTGGCATACTTTCGCAGTTTGTCAATTTTAGTCCCTGTAAGCGAATTAACTAGATTTGCCATACCAAAGCCTTCAAAACTTATTTCTAAGTTATGTAAAGGTTATTTAAGGTATGTTAAGCATAAATTGATGTTCCGGAGTATTTGTCATGTTTAACTGATTACGTTTTCGCACCAGTTTGCGTATAATTCTCCAGAAAGCGATATAGAGTTTGAAATTGGATAAGAGTCAAAACATGAAAAACATCAAACATAAACAAACAACATAGGGATCAAATAACTTTATTTCATTGATAACTGAACTGTTTACAATGATTACAAGCACAGATGTCACAGTTAATTCTTTGTTGGTCTCTTGAAGTGTATTGTTTAGGTTTTCCAGAAAGATTTAAATCTTTTATTTCAGAAATATTAATTTGTGTAATTTTGAAAACCTTTTGAATCATTTCAAGTCTAACACTTCTTATTGGAAAAATCTCATCAGAATATAATTTGTCAGAATCTTTCAAAGTATATGCTACTTTGACCGGTTCATCATTCAAATTAGATTTTGATAGCAAAAATTCTTTATCATAAACCCGTTTTTCCTTTTTGATTGTTGGCTTTGATGTATCGGACTCAGACTTTGACTCGGGTTTGGACTCCGTTTTTTACTCCTCACTGTCATCTTTATCTAACACCTGATCGACCACACTTTTTATCAATTTGGACTCATGATCAGTGTCAGACGATGTGTATGTGACATCAATATTTTCTGGCAAGTTATCTGATGGCCCAGACTCCCATTGTAAGTTAATTGCCTTTTTGACTCTTTCGGAATTGGATTTCGAGGCGAATATCCATTTACAACCGGGGGCGGACAACTATTGTAGACCACACTTGATTTCTTACCAGAAATTTTTACTTCATCCTCGTCTTTTATCACTGATTCCTTTTCTTCTGAAGTCTTTTCTTCTTCAAATGTCTTCAATTTCTCCACAATCGGATAAATCCTGTCAACAACATAAGTAGAACATGAGTAACTTTTTAATAAATTGTTGACACATTCAGTTTCAATTCTTTGTGTTTCCAATTTCAATTCTAACTCAGCACACTTCTTTGTGTAGAAATTGACATCATCAAGCTGTCGCATGTAAGCTCCTTTAAGTGTGTTCAATGCTACAGCTTGTTCACTGTTTGACTCAGTGTACTTGTTGATCTCTCTGTTCAAAGTATCATATGATACTTTAAACCTTTTAATGTTGTGTAACAGTTCATTGTTTTGCTTGATCAAAGAATCACAATTTAAGCACTTTTCAGGAACTTTGACTGCTTCAGTATCAATTTTGATTTCAAATTCCGAAACTTCTTTGACTGTTCTACTCAATTGAAACATCTCAACTCTTCTCTTTTTCTCAGCTTCAGCTTTAACTTTTAGTCTTTCTTCTTCTTCTTCCTCTTCTTCAATCTTTCTCCATTTTTCTTCTTCAGCTTCTCTGACTTTTCTGCATTTTTCTGCCTATTTCTTATCGTAAGCATTAGCAATAAAAGCTTTAACATTTGACATCTCTTTGGCCATGAATTCTTTGTCTGGGAAAAAATTGTCCCAACTGAAACCTTCAGCCAACTTTTCATCTTCTTGATCTGCCAAACACACTTTGCTTTCCATTGGAATATACTTATCCCAACTAAAATCACCATCTTTTCCTTGATTGACTAGACACGCTCTTTTTGAATCTTCAATCACACTTCTTCCATGTGCAGTTTGTGCCTGATGCGGTGCTTGTTGTTGTTGTTGATACGGCTGTGGTGTGACTTGATGATAAATCGCCTTTTTGTGGTAGTCGTTGTTTCCGAAAGGGTTTTGAGCTCCACTCGCTTCTCGATTTGTGCATTCCCTCTTGAAATGCCCCTTTTCCCTGCAATGAAAACAGGTAACTTTAGACTTATCAAAACCTAAAGTTGACACATGAGCCTCGTGAAAATCATCTCTGCCTGTAATTTGTTTGAATTTTTCAGTCTGTCTCAACACACTAGCCATGCACCATTTAATATCCATCAATTCCATTTCCTCGGCATCAATTTGATCGTAATCCTCTTTCGTGAGCATTGGATTTCCGATCCTCCCTGCAACCAATCCTCCATAGGATTCAAGCACGGTCACCAACAAAGACATGTGGCTTTTAGCAACTTCCTCAGTATAATTCTGATCATTCTCAAGTTTTAAGGCAATGTTACATTGAAGAACTTTGCCACTCTTTGTTGTAGTGAACTGTGGATCATATGTTGGAAATGAAGAGAATCATGTTGTGCTGCTTGATCCCTGAGATTGTTTTTCAGAAGAACCTTTAGCATTATAAGTTGTTTCAATTTTTGGAGATAACATTTTCTTTTCAGTAACACCATTCTTGAAATACAAACTGATGTCTTGTTCTCCATCATAGTTCTTCATCCTGGCAATCTTTCGCTGTTCCATCTCTTGAGCTTCCAGGTGTCTGATGAACTCTCCCAGTGTTAGCTTTTTATATTCTTTTCTGTTGTTTCTTAGCATCATCAGAAAAGTTCCCCAGATTTCATGTGGTAGCGCATCTGCAAGTTTTTCAATCAATTCATCAGTATCCTTTTTAATACCAGGTTTCGACATATTTCTCACCAAGTTACAATATCTTTCAATAATTTGCTTGGTGTTTTCAGATTTTAAACCCCGAAAAAGATCAAATTCTTTCTTCAGAAGAGACATCTTGTTTTTAAGCATATCATCACTTCCTACAAATTTTGCTTCCAATTCATTCCAGATCGAATAAGCACTTCCATCATGTTGAAGCAAGATCAAAATGTCCTCTTTGATTGCTTGCTGAAGCAAACTCACCATCAATTTTTCATCTCTATACTTCTTTTTCTCATTAGCACTCATATCTCTGATTGTTTGCTGAATACCATTCCTTGTAGGCCTTACATATGGTTCTTCAGTATGTTCCCATGCATCCATGTGATAAGCTTCAACCCAATTACCAAAACGTTCGGACCACGCATTGTAATCATCAATATCCAAGAGCTTAGGCGGTTTTTGTGAAGTCCCCGTTTCATTTTCAAGCAATGCACTTTGAGTGATGTTCATTGGTCCAGCAAAGGCATTATAAAATTCGTTGTCCATTATTCAAATTTCAAAGTTCACAATTTTTCCAAGTTCAGGCGAAATCAGGTTCTGGAGCGGAATCAAACAATTATTGTTCTCTCAAGCGAAATCAGAATCTTGGGACTTTGAAGCGGAATCACGAAGTAGCTTGGAGCGGAATCACAAAGTAGCTTGGAGCGGAATCACAAAGTTTGTTCAAGCGGAATCTTTTTCGAGCGGAATTAGATGTGATGGTCAACTGGAGCGGAATCAACCTTAACTTTGGAGCGGAATCTGAATTTGGAGCGGAATCAGTCAGAAACTTTGGAGCGGAATCAAGTTCTGAGCGGAATCAAAAGTTGATTTCGAGCGGAATCAAAACCAAAGTGTTGCTGACGTCATCATGTGCACGATCATTTTCATGCAGAACCTCAAAAATTTCAAGTTTTACTTTGATTTTAATTCTGAAAGATTCAAGGGTTTATCAAATCATGATTAGACGTGTTCTGTGAAAATTTTAGACTGTTTTACCGTGAAAATTTTTCAAATTTGAAGAAGAAGGAGTGGAAAATCAGAAAACACAGCTGAAATGGCAAGAACTCTTCCTCCTGAGCTCTGATACCACTTGTAGGATCGTTTTCGGCCCTAAATGAGTCGATCAGAAGATTTCTTATCCAAAACAAGAGGCGGAAACTAATGTTTCGGTGCAATCTCAGCCGTATTCACTTTTAACTATTGTTTTTATTGATCTGCAAACGTTTTACAAGCCTGACAACACTTCGGCAGCACTTCGTGGCTCACCGGAAGACAACACACACAACAACTAACTGATTTCGCTCCTAATGACACCCTATATATAGATGTTCTAATTCCGCTCGAACACGTACAAGCGGAATCACCATACGAGCGGAATCAGGTTTGAGCCATTTCGGGCGGAATCAGACTCTAAACATTTCGGGCGGAATCAGCTTGATATGGGGTTTCGCTCCAAATGACAAGATGTCATTTGGAGCGGAATCCCCTTCAAATACAGTATCTTGGATTCCGTGCCCTATTCTAGCCTATTCTACACAAGACTCGATACAAGACGTAGGCGACAGACGGATGCACCAACACCAATTAGTTTGTTAAAAGATATACGTTATGATTTCCAAATCCAACTTTTTGCTATTATAATTATTATATAATTTTATTAATAAACTATTATAAATTAGAAATTTACATTACATACATACATGTTTTATCATGAATTAATAATAACTTTATAATACTTATAACTTATATGTATATACTTGACAACATACAATATATATATATATATATATATATATACAATATATATATATATATATATATATATATATATATATATATATATATAGGGTAGGGATCAAGAGTGAATAATGTTTAAAATGTGAACAAAAACAAACAGAAGATCCTGACCGTTGAATGATGAGATCTTGATTATAGGATTTAAATGGTTTTTAAATTAAATAAAACAACAAATTGATTTAAAATAACCGAATAAGGGCATTCTTGTAATTCTTTATAGGAGATAAGTTTCAAAAAAAAATCAGTTATAGGAGATCAAATCAATATGCTTTATATATACCAATCCCATTCTCTCTCTCTAAAAGATTAAAAGGCGACGTGTAAAATTTTCTTCCGGCCTGTTGAACATCGAAATCTGGTAGTGTGATTAAATCTTCTTGATTCATAGCAAGGTAACGTTGTTTTCAGTATACCGAGCATTTCGATTGTGTATATTTTCTGTGTTTCTTCCTTGAATTCTTGCATTTAAAATCTAGGGTTTTATTTGAATGTGTGTATAAAGAGTCGTAGTTGTTATAGTAGCTTGGTTTTTGTAGCTTTTAATCCATATGATTTGTTTGTTTAATTGAAGTTTTGTTCAGATTATAACAATAATGTGAGTTAATTTAGGGTTCAAGCAATGAATGTCATAGTTATACTCTGTTATGCGACACATGTGTATGCCTACTTGTTTTAATCGTAGTTCATGGTGTCCCGTTTGAAAAAAAAACATTATTAGAGGATGTATCAGCACATATGTAATTGACTATTATTGGGGGTTTTAGGTGGTGATTGAAATAGTGTTGCTGATTACAAACTTTGAGAAGATCTGTACAATTGCTGGCATGTACACATATGTATACAGTTTTATACACATGTGTATTTTCGTGCTATTATACGTATGTGTATTAACAGTGTATAATATTAAACTAAAAGTTGGTTGTGAAACAGTTGTATATTATCGTTGTACAACTGCATTTTTTACCGTGAAAGAGTTTTGTATAATTTTAAAAGTTTTGAAAGCCGTTTATTTAACTATACTAATTTGATTCAGGTGATTAGATGAATTGTGAAAAAAACAATGTTCAGGTTACATTTGGTGAAGGAATTCATCTGGTTGTTGATCTTGACAATAAGCCTACTGTCGTCGAAGATGTAAATACAAATAAAAGTATAATATTCTAGCGATTTGAGGAAATTATATAATAAATTGAGACACTTTATAACGTGTGTGTAATTGTGGAAAGGCGTTGATGGGGGGCATAAGGATGATGAAACAAAACGGGAAAGCTAAGAGTAGAAAAGGGAAAACAAACAAAACGACGGGACAAGAGTCAATTACCGCGGTTCGTGTACCTTTTTCAGATAACTTGGAAGGTATTGTTTTGTGTAGTTTTGTTTTACATAGCTAACTTATTTACTTTAACACCGTACTGCATGAAATTAAGTGTTGCATTCCTTTAGAAACCGTCGATAAAACAAAATATGAACATAAAAGCTTAAGAAAAGTACAAGTAAGAGAAAGGATGTTTGTGTAGAAAGCGAAATATTAGGTACTGTAGTCTTAGAATTTGTGTTGATTTTGTTACCAAATTTGTATTATACACGTGTAAAGATTGAGATATTATTTCATTGTGTAATTTTTAATGCAGAGACTAAAAAAATGGGAAGAAGAGGCGGTCAGCTAGTAAAGTTCAACCCAATAGAAGTCCAGAAGAAGATGAAAAAGGAGGTACCGATAACTATATAATCTGTTATGTATGTTAGCATATACAGATTAATGTTGCGTATTATAAAAATGTATAAAATAGACTACCTTTTTAAAGGGGTGTATATTTTTTCAGATTTTGAAGGAGATTGTAAGATGAATGCAATCAAAGAACTCTTCAAATTCAAGAAACAAAATCCAAAGAGGAATGTTTAGTAGTCGTTATACGTTTGGTTATCTTGTTGGTGCTTTGTGTAACTGAACAAATTGTTTTTAATGAAGAAATCATTTTTAGGTTGTGAAGTGTATGCATTAAATATAAAATGATGATCTATGTAATAAAATTTATGAATGTGATTAGTGAATTTGAGATCTATGTATTAACTTATAATAAATCTGTACATTACAACGTATATGTAGGTGTATTTAATAATAGTACATCGGTGTATTGAACTCTTATGCACCTATTTATTACAACATATAGATAAGTGTATTTAAAAAAATACATTTGTGTCTTGAGCGAAATGTGCATTTGAAATTGATGTATCTACGTGTTACACATAATTTAGTTCATAAATACAAGCATACAGTTGAATATAAACCATTAGTATAATGATCTATTATGTGAATATGAAACATATT
Organism: Helianthus annuus; assembly: GCF_002127325.2. Lineage (NCBI taxonomy): Eukaryota > Viridiplantae > Streptophyta > Magnoliopsida > Asterales > Asteraceae > Helianthus > Helianthus annuus. The sequence continues at coordinate 66,420,006 of NC_035449.2, read as the reverse complement.
CATATACATGAAAAAAATGTGACAACCCTCACTAAACCAGGTATCTGTACGACTTAATTAATAATTAATCACTGCTTAATTACTGTGCTTACCTGAAATTGTGGATAAACTGCTACTTGAATGTTGATACATGTACATACTTGCATCATACTCTACTTACTGTCACTACATTATTTACATGCTGAACCTTAGTGACAAACATGATGCACAAAAGCACAGTAGCACTATAAACGGATAACCTATTGAACATGCTGATAAAGCCAGCATCAGGCAGACACTGCCTCTAAGGCCTGTACGAGCCAAAAATAGTTACTACACTAGTGGTGAGTGTAGGGATACAAGGGTTGTAGAACTGCGTCTCTAGGAATAAGTTACAGTGATCGGATGTGCCTAAAACATACACTAAGCACAAAATTCAGCACATTAACCAAAAATTCAGCATTTGGTTAACTAATAAAGTGCCAAAACATGAGAAAAATATTACTAGACACTTTCCAAAGTGTCGGGAATAAGTTGTGTCACTAAAATTTATATTAACGACACTTTAAAGCTTTGTTTAACGCTTTAACGGATTACTATCCAACCGAACAACCGGACTATACCCGGAACATGAAAATATTGTTAATAACATTATTTATCTTTTTCTGAGCCAGTTAGGATCCCTGAATACCTTAACACCCACTGTAATGCACAACACACTACTAACCGGGTTAATCACTTAACTAACCTAGATTAACCTAACTATTATCTAACTAATTGGTTAGAAATGAACTAGCTACCCCCCCCCTAGCCGATTTCGGTCACAATGTGACCCACACATGTACCATCTTGATTATTTTATTTTCATTTGTCCCATATCTAGAGAGCATGAAATCCTTTAGGTATTAAGTTTGTGAATTGTCTATAAGAACATGAAATGGCACAACATAACATTCACATCTCACCACTCAACAACACTTCCTCTCTCTCTCTAGAAAGCTCACGGCCGAACACCCCCATATCATTCCTCCACATTTCGATTTTGATCTTCACATTCCAAGTCCATACAAGCGTTAAGGATCACGGATAAGAAGGCTTGGTGCATTCGGAACTCAAAGGACCTCTTCTCGTTGCCTTTATCCTCTCATTTGCGTCTAGATTCTTCCCTAGCCTCGAGCTAGTAGTAAGTTGCTATAATCACCCTCTCGAACTATTTTAAAGTGGTTAAAACGATATGTAACGGTTAAAACTCATAATCTTACAAGATGACACACAAAAGTTTACTAAAAATGCAAGTAAAGATGGTTAAAAGCTTATATGTTGTGTAAATCTTGTAGTATTTGAATTGTGTAGTTATTTAGGCCCGATCTATGTTGTGGTAGCTCGGATCATCGTTTAACCCGGATTGGTCATGATCTTGGATCATGACATAAGGTTGTTTTGGAAGTAACAAGGGTTAAAGGATGAAACTCTACCACACACGAATCATGAACTTGTGTAAAAACGATTTTGCTTGTGAAATAGTGTTTAAAACTAGTAGATCTACGTATCTACAAGCGGTATTTTCAAAGAACCAAGTATCAAAGAAATTATGTTTTCTAAAGACGGATCTTACACTAACAAGAATGATTTTTAGAAAACACAAGTGGGTAAACACTTGTGTAGCACAAAGTTTCGACAAAATAACTATTTTTGTAAAAGATGACGAGAAGTTGTAAAGACGGAATTTCTCTAAAAACGAGGTTTTTACGAAATCGGATTGATTTATATAAAGATCCGCTAAAAGTAATGGGATTTACATCATAGTTTTAGAAAAACTACAAGTTCATGTAATTTTTGCGATTTACATGTTTATCGACTAGTTTGATGCGTTGATTGATGTTCTGGTTAAATAAGAAAATGGTTGATTTGATTTATAAAAGAAAATGATACGCTTAAAAGCGTGGCCACCTCCAGTTACAGAGGAAACTCTGGCGAAATTTTTCTAAAAACCTAACACTTAGAATTATTTTCACTATAAGTGTTAGAAATACTTTTCGACATGTTTTCAAAACATAGGTTTCGCCACGACTTTATTTACAAAATATCGGAGGTGGGATTTTCACAAAATTTAACGTGATAAATATATATTTAGTAAATATATTTTTCACAACGTTACTTGTCAATTATTAGTGAAGATACATAAATATTATTTTTAGGGTAAAAATAATATTATCGAATGTTAACGAACCCGAAATAATACGAACGCCTCTACGATAAATATATAAGTTACACCGGTAATTATTATTACCACTCGATCGTTAAAACGTAACTTACGCATTTTAAAGAAATATTTATGAACGCGTATTTTTGTCAAGGTATTATTTTGGGAAAATTATGTGAAATAAAAATATAATATTTTTGAGAAAAATATTTATATTTTGGAGTTAGAAATAGAATATATTTTAAGTGAGACTTAATAACATATTTCGAACGCACATGTATTAAATCCCCCATCCTTGGGAAGGAAAATAATTACCAAGTATATACAGAATGTAAACACGAAATAGTTGTCTAACTATTTCCCAAAAACTTAAACCATAAATCTAAGGCACGACCGTCCGTCTAATAGAGTTAGTACATGTAGGTCGTCGCACAGCTGCTTGATTTGGAGGTATACTTGGTAGAGACGCACCACTGTGAGTTCATGTTCCCCTTTTCTCTTAACTGTTTTCAGTTTTATAAACTGCGAGGGTGAAATACATGTTACTATGATTACAAGTACTTTATACATGGTATGGTTAGCGTAAGGAGGTTTACTACTTAGATCATGTGAGTGGGTAGGAGCAACATGAGGCCATTAGTCCTCATGGTAGGACCGAGGGACAGGAGCGGTAGATCTATCTGGGTGTAGCGAGCCCAGCCCCAGGCCAAACTAGAAACGGACCTCGGGGTGACCCTGTGCCCGACGCATAAATCTGCTAGGTTTGAGTCTCCCTACTTGCACTTCACACATATCAATGGCCTTGCAAACCATTGGTGATCTCAATTCCCTTATTTGCTACATACCAGCATTTTTATACTTACAAAGGTTTATTTACTCACTTACACATGAACTCGCTCAACATTATTTTTGATTTTTCAACTTACATGTATTTCAGGGAATTAAAGGATCTGGCGCGGTATGACACGTTTTCCCGCTGCACTAGTTACGAGGTCATCCGGGTTTAGGGAATGTGACTCTTTCCTGGACAAGTCACAGTCCTTAAACTGTGTTTATGTTATGTTGATGTTTATGTTTGTCGAACAATGTTTATCTCGTTAGGATGTGTTTCCGTCAAGACAATGTTATTGTATTCGGTTTTTTTTTTAAACTTAATCAAATGGATGATCTTGCATGGTTTTATTTCATATAGCTTTGTTATGATTAAGCTATGGTATTAAGAAGTCACACCAAATTAACCACGCTTCCGCAAAGCCAGGGTGTGACAGCTTGGTATCAGAGCTCTGATCATAGCGAACTAGGATTCCTTCTCGAGTCTAGACTATGATCACTAGGGCTCTCACGAAAACATTTTTACAGCAAACCACTTACGTCCAGATCCAAAACGTTTTTACAAACAAATGTTGAGCACATTTTATTTATTTTTTTAGGCTTAGTCTTGGAGGCTGAGGCTCGATCTTGGAGGCCGAGGCTCGATCTAAGAGATCGAGGTAGATGGCTAGTGAGGCTAGGAAGAGCAGGCTCAGTCTTGGGGGCTAAGGCTCGGTCTTGGAGGCCGAGGCTCGATCTAAGAGATCGAGGTAGATGATAGAGCAGTCTTAGAGGCTGGGAGAATTTGGCTAGTGGGACTAGGAGTATCAGTCTAGGAGACTGGGAGGCTAGTGGGACTAGGAGAATTATTTGATTGCTTACTTGGTGACTAATGTGATTACCTGATTGTATGACTGATTATTTGTGCATATTTGTGTTTATGTTACAGACACATGGACTCGACCGGCACTGGTGATTCAGACACCACAGGCCCTAGACCTATAGTATCAGATGACCTAGAGTCTTCAGAGCGCGAGGTTCACACATCCGACATTACTAGCACAGACGAGGATGACTTTCAGCCCTTTGCATTACCTGATGGTGCTAGTGAGCTCGCTGATGGCCCTTTGGTCGGGGACCTACCGTTAGTGGAGATCCTTGCTCTCATACCACTTGCTTCATATCCTGTTTACGATTTGCTTCTCGACGCCAACGTTGATGGCGACGTCGATCTGTTTGTCGATGAGCCCATAGAGGATGAGGTTCAGGGCGAGGCCCTTCTTGCTGCTGGTGATCTCTTGATGATCGCAGATGCTCCCGCCGAGGAGTCACCTGCTCACTCTCCGGTCCCGGACTCTTTCGAGTCTGTGGCTTCCGCACCTTCACACACTCAGAGTGCGCAGCACTTTTCACACGGATCAGACCCAGATAGAGCGTCTTCTGTTGCCCCTGTTCCTAGCTTTGCCTTCGACCACGATGATGTGGAGGATTCCGATCCTGTTTTTCCCCCAGGATTCGACCCAGATCAGGATATAGAGTTTATACCTATGGATCAGCCTATGGAGGATCCAGTCGACCCAGTAAACCCAGTTGATCCCATCGACCCTGAGTTTAATTTTGAGATGGCCTTTGATGATCCCGAGCCTGCCATGGCCCCTGAGCAGGTAGCCGCTCTAGACCGTGCGTTTGAGCATGACCCAGTTCATGCTGGCGCACCCATTATTGAGCCTGTGATTGCTGACCCACCTGTAGATGATCACCCTGTGGATGCTCCGTTGTTGGAGGGCGATCATGTCGTTGCTGCTGATCATGTTGATCCCCCACTTATTGCTGATGCACCTGTTGACCCTCTTGTTGCACCCCACCATGATCCTATGCCAGTTCAGTTTGATCGTGCACTTTTTGAGGCACAGATGGACCCACGAGATGAGCACGCCCAGCACGGGTGGATTCCTGCTGACGATGAGGTTCCACCTATTCCCCCTCAAGTCATTGATACCCGTCACGTCGATACCTCCTTTTCATTTCCTTAGTTTACACCTCCAGCTAGACCTGGAGAGGGTTCTTCAGCTCACCCTTTTGGGCATGTACCGGTATCTATCCCTGCTATACCACCGTCTACTTTTCCCCCTGTTTCTCCATTTCATGTGGCACCTTTTGATCCAGCCAGGGAGCCGTTTCTTTGGTCGTCGCCACCTGTCATGCCACCGACCGACCCTTACCATCCCTTCCACATGGGATACTCCATTGAGGATGTTTTGATGTCTTTTGTTACCCAGCACGAGGCACACACGCGGCGCATTCAGGAGCTCGAGAGAGCTCAGCCGCCGTGTCAGTGCCAGGGTCAGACCCACTCTCCTTTGCAGCCCTCTCGACCTTTACCACCAGAATATGCTGCACGCCTCTTTGCATTAGAGCAGCAGGTTGCCTCTTTCTTGCGTACCCAGAGAGCCATGGAGGAGGACTGGCTCCAGTTGCGTCGTTTGTTTTACACTCACTTTCCCCCTCCTCCACCGCCATCCGGGTAGAGCTCCTCAGTACCATATGGGTAGACGCTGGTGAGAAGACGACGATTCCTTTTGACTGCACAGCATTTTTGGAGACTACATTTGATTCTGACTTTTGTTGACATGTATTTGATGTATTGGCACTGAGTTGATATAGTTTTTGGACTCGGGTGATGTAGCCCTTAGTCGATTGATGTTGTATGTTACAGTTATGTACTTGTACACTTACTATGTGGTCTCGATATATGGCAATCGCAGTATTCTCATCATACTTGATGTTTGATTGATTATTTATATTTTTATGACATGGGATGTTGTGTGATTGATATAATTGAAACATGAGATATTATGTGCTATTACTATCATTATATACGTACGCTTTACTATGGCCTGACTGACGTAAACCCATCTTTTAGAAGATGCCGCCGAGACGTCAACAACCACAAATGCCTACCAATCAGGCAGAACTCCAGCAAATCATCGCTGCTGCCATCGCACAATACGCCGCCTCTCAAGGAGGGACTAGTGGAAGCAACTCTGGCAACACTGGCAACAACAACCTACCTCATGGTAATACTAAGCCATTAAGACCTACCATGACCGAATTGGATATCTATAGCAAAGATGCTAATGCCGTTCACATGTTATAATGTATGTGTAGGGTACACCTACAAGCAGTTTCTAGACTGCAAGCCTGTCAACTTTGATGGCACTGGAGGTGCTGTCGCCTTTGTCCGTTGGGCTGAGAAAACTGAATCTGTACTTCGCATGAGCAAATGTGCACTAGACCAGCAGGTCACCTATATCTCTGGGCTATTCTTGGATGGAGCCCTATCTTGGTGGAATTTGCAAGTACAGAGACTTGGTGAAGCTGCTGCCTACGCGCTAACCTGGACCGAACTGAAGGAACTTATGCGCAAAAAGTACTGTTCCCGCGCGGAAATCCAACGATTGGAAACTGAATTCTGGCATTTAAAGATGGAAGGTCCAAAGATCGCAGAATACGTTCAGAGGTTCCACGACCTGTCACATGTGGTACCCTACATGGTCACTCTAGAGTTCAAAAGGATTGAACGTTTTATTTGGGGATTAGCTCCTCAAATCATAAGCATGGTGACCTCCTCCAAGCCTGCGACTATCACTGAGGCAATTGATTTGAGCGTGGCTCTCACTGAGGAAGCTATTCGTCTGAAAAAGTTTGATGAGATCGAGGCCAAGAAGAAAGAGACTCACGTCGAGTCATCAGGAGGTAACAAGCGGAAGTTCTCAAACTTCAAGCAAGGCAACAGTGGTGTTGTCAAGAAAGGAGAAACAAGCATGCCAGCACAGGTTACATCTGGTAGTGGGAAGAAAGGAAAAGGATATATGGGCACCCAGCCCAAGTGTAATACCTGCCAACGACACCATTCTGGCCATTGTACTGTGAAAGTATGCGAAGCTTGTGGAAAACCTGGCCACCTGAAGGATGCTTGTTGGGCCATTGTTGGCCAGGGAGGCCAAGGAGGATTCGGAAACAGAAATAATAACCGGGGCGGGAATGGAAATCGCCCACAAGGAAACAATGGAGGTAATGGGAATAGAGTCAACAATGCTAATCAAGCGGGCGCTGTGAATCGTAATCAAAGGAATAATTAAGCTGGTGGAAACGGGCAGAGATCCGGATGCTTCAACTGTGGTGATCTTGGGCACTACAAGAGGAACTGCCCAGGGTTGAACCAAGCCCGTGGAAGAGTGTTTAATATTGAAGCAAGGGAAGTGCGCCAGGATCCCAATGTCGTTACTGGTACGTTCCCTGTAAACAAACGCTATGCATCCGTTTTATTTGATACTGGCACCGATTATAGCTTCGTGTCGTTAGAGTTTAAGAATATGCTCGGTCTAGCCGCTAGTAAGTTAGATATTCCGTACTCGATCGAATTGGCCAATGGAAAGTTGGTAGAAGCCAATGAAGTTATCAGAGGTTGTGTGATCGAATTGGGAAAGCGTGAGTTTGCTCTGGATCTACTACCAGTCCAGTTGGGAAGCTTCGACGTGGTGGTAGGAATGGATTGGTTATCAGGCAACAAGGCTGAGATAGTTTGTCATGAAAAGGTCGTTCGTATCCCAACCAAAGATGGTGAAACAATTGTGGTTCACGGAGAGAAGCGTGATACGCCGTTAAGGATTATCAGTTGCCTCAAAGCGCGAAAGTGTTTACAGAAGGGATGTGCTGCCTTTCTGGCACACATTATAGACAAGAAAGCTGCAGAACCAAAGATCGAAGACATCCCTGTCGTGAGGGAATATCCAGAAATCTTCCCAGAGGACTTGCCTGGACTGCCGCCTCAGAGGCAAGTAAAGTTTCACATCGACTTAGTTCCAGGCGCCGCGCGTGTGGCTAAGGCACCCTATAGGCTTGCTCCGTCTGAGATGCAAAAGCTGTCGACACAACTTCAAGAGTTGTTAGACAAGGGATTTATCAGACCAAGCTTCTCGCCTTGGGGAGCTCCAGTTTTATTTGTCAAGAAGAAGGACGGTAGTTTCCGTATGTGCATTGACTACAGAGAGTTGAACAAGCTGACGATCAAGAATAGATACCCTCTGCCAAGGATTGATGATCTGTTTGACCAACTGCAAGGCTCGAGCTTTTATTCAAAGATCGATCTTCGATCTGGATACCATCAGTTAAGGATACAAGAGGAGAGTATCCCGAAGACAGCCTTCAGAACTCGATATGGACACTACGAGTTCCCAGTTATGCCGTTTGGGTTGACAAACGCACCTGCAGTGTTCATGGATTTGATGAATAGAGTTTGCAAGCCCTACTTGGATAAGTTCGTGATTGTGTTTATCGATGACATCTTGATTTATTCAAAGACGAAGGCTGAGCACGAACAGCACCTAAGAGCTATTTTGGAGCTGCTGAAGAAGGACCAACTGTACGCCAAATTCTCTAAGTGCGAATTTTGGCTACGAGAAGTCCAGTTCCTTGGACACGTGGTGAATGGAGATGGAATCCACGTGGATCCAACCAAGATCGAAGCGATTAAGAATTGGGAAACGCCAAAGACGCCAACCGAGATTCGACAATTCTTGGGTTTGGCTGGCTATTATCGGAGATTCATTGGGGATTTTTCAAAAATCGCTCAACCATTGATGCTCCTCACGCAGAAAGATAAGAAGTTTGATTGGGGAATCAAACAGGAAGAAGCGTTCCAGATATTGAAAGATAAGCTCTGCAATGCGCCAATCTTAGCACTACCGGAAGGTACAAATGATTTTGTGGTATACTGCGACGCTTCGCGTCAAGGATTGGGTTGTGTGTTGATGCAACGCCAAAAGGTTATTGCTTATGCGTCACGACAGCTGAAAGTGCATGAAAAGAACTATACCACACATGACCTGGAACTTGGCGCAGTGGTTTTTGCACTAAAGATCTGGAGACACTACCTTTATGGTACGAAGTGCACAATCTTTACAGATCACAAGAGCCTACAGCACATATTCAACCAGAAGGAGCTGAATATGAGACAAAGACGTTGGGTTGAGTTGCTGAACGATTACGACTGCGAGATAAAGTATCATCCAGGGAAGGCGAATGTGGTCGCCGATGCCCTAAGTCGAAAGGAGAGGATCAAGCCCATAAGGGTTAGGGCTTTAGAGATGATCATCCAAACCGATCTTTCCTTGCGCATTCATGTCGCACAAAAAGAAGCTCTCAAGGAAAGAAACCTTGAAGAAGAATATCTCCATGGGATGGAGAAGTTATTGGTACCAAACGAGGAAGGAACGTTATGTTTTGAGAAAAGGATTTGGGTTCCTTTGTTTGGAGGTTTAAGGAAGGTTATTTTCGATGAAGCTCACAAATCGCGGTACTCTATCCACCCAGGAGCGGATAAGATGTACCAGGACCTTAAAGATTATTATTGGTGGCCTAGGATAAAAGGCGATGTTGCCGTTTATGTGAGCAAGTGTCTGACATGCGCTAAGGTTAAAGCGGAATACCAGAAGCCTTCAGGACTTCTGCAACAACCAGAAATTCCCAAGTGGAATTGGGAACAAATCTCAATGGATTTTGTTACAAAGTTTCCAAGAACGCCAAGAGGCCATGACACTATTTGGGTAATAGTGGATCGATTAACAAAGTCAGCGCACTTCTTAGCTATCAGGGAGAAGGATAATACGAGTAAGTTGGCCGAAATTTACATGAGAGAGATTGTTACACGCCATGGAGTACCTCTCTCAATCATTTCTGACAGAGACGGAAGGTTCGTATCAAGGATTTGGCAATCCTTCCAAGAAGCTTTTGGCTCGCAATTGAATATGAGCACCGCGTTTCACCCACAGACCGACGGGCAAAGCGAACGGACGATAAAGACTTTGGAAGACATGCTGAGAGCGTGTGTTATGGATTTGGGCGGTAGCTGGGATAAGCATTTGCCTTTGGTCGAATTTTCATACAACAACAGCTACCACACCAGTATTGGTGCCGCGCCATTCGAAGCTTTATATGGGCGCAAGTGCAGGTCACCGCTTTGTTGGTCTGACGCAGGTGACAGACAGTTGGTTGGTCCTGATGTGGTCCAGGAAACCACAGATAAGATTGCGCAAATCCGAGATCGCATCAGTGCGGCTCGTGACCGTCAGAAAGCCTACGCGGATCGAAAAAGGAAACCTCTAGAGTTCGAGGTAGGTGATATGGTCTTGTTAAAAATATCACCCTGGAAGGGTGTGGCACGCTTCGGGAAGCGTGGAAAGTTGAATCCGCGGTATATTGGTCCATTCAGAATTTTGGAGAGAATTGGACTAGTAGCATACAAGCTGGACTTACCTGCTGAACTAAATGGTGTTCACGATACATTTCATGTATCCAATTTGAGGAAGAGTCCAACACAAGATACCGTTGTCATTCCTACCGACGAAATTCATGTTGACGACACGCTCCACTTCATTGAAGAACCCGTTGAGGTTAAGGATTGGAAAGTGAACAAGACCCACCGGAGCAGTGTCAAGCTCGTCAAAGTTCGTTGGAATGCCAGACATGGTCCTGAATACACCTGGGAGCGTGAGGACCGGATGAAAGAGAAATACCCCCACTTATTTCCCAAGAACCCTGCGACTAGAAGCAGAACTTAAAATTTCGGGACGAAATTTTTCTAACGGGGGGAGAATGTGACAACCCTCACTAAACCAGGTATCCGTACGACTTAATTAATAATTAATTACTACTTAATTACTGTGCTTACCTGAAATTGTGGATAAACTGCTACATGAATGTTGATACATGTACATACTTGCATCATACTCTACTTACTGTCACTACATTATGTACATGCTGAACCTTAGTGACAAACATGATGCACAAAAGCACAGTAGCACTATAAACGGATAACCTATCGAACATGCTGATAAAGCCAGCATCAGGCAGACACTGCCTCTAAGGCCTGTATGAGCCAGAAATAGTTACTACACTAGTGGTGAGTGTAGGGATACAAGGGTTGTAGAACTGCGTCTCTAGGAATAAGTTACAGTGATCGGATGTGCCTAAAACATACACTAAGCACAAAATTCAGCACATTAACCAAAAATTCATCATTTGGTTAACTAATAAAGTGCCAAAACATGAGAAAAATATTACTAGACACTTTCCAAAGTGTCGGGAATAAGTTGTGTCACTAAAATTTATATTAACGACACTTTAAAGCTTTGTTTAACGCTTTAACGGATTACTATCCAACCGAACAACCGGACTATACCCGGAACATGAAAATATTGTTAATAACATTATTTATCTTTTTCTGAGCCAGTTAGGATCCCTGAATACCCTAACACCCACTGTAATGCACAACACACTACTAACCGGGTTAATCACTTAACTAACCTAGATTAACCTAACTATTATCTAACTAATTGGTTAGAAATGAACTAGCTACCCCCCCCCTTGGCCGATTTCAGTCACAATGTGACCCACACATGTACCATCTTGATTATTTTATTTTCATTTGTCCCATATCTAGAGAGCATGAAATCCTTTGGGTATTAAGTTTGTGAATTGTCTATAAGAACATGAAATGGCACAACATAACATTCACATCTCACCACTCAACAACACTTCCTCTCTCTCTCTAGAAAGCTCACGGCCGAACACCCCTATATCATTCCTCCACATTTTGATTTTGATCTTCACATTCCAAGTCCATACAAGCGTTAAGGATCACGGATAAGAAGGCTTGGTGCATTCGGAACTCAAAGGACCTCTTCTCGTTGCCTTTATCCTCTCATTTTGCGTCTAGATTCTTCCCTAGCCTTGAGCTAGTAGTAAGTTGCTATAATCACCCTCCCGAACTATTTTAAAGTGGTTAAAACGATATGTAACGGTTAAAACTCGTAATCTTACAAGATGACACACAAAAGTTTACTAAAAATGCAAGTAAAGATGGTTAAAAGCTTATATGTTGTGTAAATCTTGTAGTATTTGAATTGTGTAGTTATTTAGGCCCGATCTATGTTGTGGTAGCTCGGATCATCGTTTAACCCGGATTGGTCATGATCTTGGATCATGACATAAGGTTGTTTTGGAAGTAACAAGGGTTAAAGGATGAAACTCTACCACACACGAATCATGAACTTGTGTAAAAACGATTTTGCTTGTGAAATAGTGTTTAAAACTAGTAGATCTACGTATCTACAAGCGGTATTTTCAAAGAACCAAGTATCAAAGAAATTATGTTTTCTAAAGAGGGATCTTACACTAACAAGAATGATTTTTAGAAAACACAAGTGCGTAAACACTTGTGTAGCACAAAGTTTCGACAAAATAACTATTTTTGTAAAAGATGACGAGAAGTTGTAAAGACGGAATTTCTCTAAAAACGAGGTTTTTACGAAATCGGATTGATTTATATAAAGATCCGCTAAAAGTAATGGGATTTACATAATAGTTTTAGAAAAACTACAAGTTCATGTAATTTTTGCGATTTACATGTTTATCCACTAGTTTGATGCGTTGATTGATGTTCTGGTTAAATAAGAAAATGGTTGATTTGATTTATAAAAGAAAATGATACGCTTAAAAGCGTGGCCACCTCCAGTTACAGAGGAAACTCTGGCGAAATTTTTCTAAAAAACTAACACTTAGAATTATTTTCACTATAAGTGTTAGAAATACTTTTCGACATGTTTTCAAAACATAGGTTTCGCCACGACTTTATTTACAAAATATCGGAGGTGGGATTTTCACAAAATTTAACGTGATAAATATATATTTAGTAAATATATTTTTCACAACGTTACTTGTCAATTATTAGTGAAGATACATAGATATTATTTTTAGGGTAAAAATAATATTATCGAATGTTAACGAACCCGAAATAATACGAATACCTCTACGATAAATATATAAGTTACACCGGTAATTATTATTACCACTCGATCGTTAAAACGTAACTTACGCATTTTAAAGAAATATTTATGAACGCGTATTTTTGTCAAGGTATTATTTTGGGAAAATTATGTGAAATAAAAATATAATATTTTTGAGAAAAATATTTATATTTTGGAGTTAGAAATAGAATATATTTTAAGTGAGACTTAATAACATATTTCGAACGCACATGTATTAAATCCCCCATCCTTGGGAAGGAAAATAATTACCAAGTATATACAGAATGTAAACACGAAATAGTTGTCTAACTATTTCCCAAAAACTTAAACCATAAAGCTAAGGCACGGCCGTCCGTCTAATAGAGTTAGTACATGTAGGTCGTCGCACAGCTGCTTGATTTGGAGGTATACTTGGTAGAGACGCACCACTGTGAGTTCATGTCCCCCTTTTCTCTTAACTGTTTTCAGTTTTATAAACTGCGGGGGTGAAATACATGTTACTATGATTACAAGTACTTTATACATGGTATGGTTAGCGTAAGGAGGTTTACTACTTAGATCATGTGAGTGGGTAGGAGCAACATGAGGCCATTAGTCCTCATGGTAGGACCGAGGGACAGGAGCGGTAGATCTATCTGGGTTTAGCGAGCCCAGCCCCAGGCCAAACTAGAAACGGACCTCGGGGTGACTCTGTGCCCGACGCATAAATCTGCTAGGTTTGAGTCTCCCTACTTGCACTTCACACATATCAATGGCCTTGCAAACCATTGGTGATCTCAATTCCCTTATTTGCTACATACCAGGATTTTTATACTTACAAAGGTTTATTTACTCACTTACACATGAACTCGCTCAACATTATTGTTGATTTTTCAACTTACATGTATTTCAGGGAATTAAAGGATCTGGCGCGGTATGACACGTTTTCCCGCTGCACTAGTTACGAGGTCATCTGGGTTTAGGGAATGTGACTCTTTCCTGGACAAGTCACAGTCCTTAAACTGTGTTTATGTTATGTTGATGTTTATGTTTGTCGAACAATGTTTATGTCGTTAGGATGTGTTTCCGTCAAGACAATGTTATTGTATTCGGTTTTTTTTTTTTTTAAACTTAATCAAATGGATGATCTTGCATGGTTTTATTTCATATAGCTTTGTTATGATTAAGCTATGGTATTAAGAAGTCACACCAAATTAACCACGCTTCCGCAAAGCCAGGGTGTGACAAAAAAGAACACGTATGGGATGCAATCCGACAAATATTGGAAGATAGCCTGAATAAAAAAAAAACTGTGGATTTCTAATATATTTGGATGAAAATTGATTTAGAATCTTGATAATATTTAAATGATATTTTGAAATCATAAATATATAGGATTAAGTAACTGTTTTTGGATAACTACCCACTAATGAGGGAATATAATTAAAAACTAATATTAATTTATAAGTATAATTACAATCCTACCCCTTTTCATCTAAAACTAAATGAATGGCTAGGATAAGTTCACATGGTTCACAAGGAAGGGGGTGTTCACAAATGAACCTAACCCCCATATATATACATATATATATATATATATATATATTATTAAATATATATTAAAAGAAAATTTATTTTTTCACATTAGGAACATAATAAAATAAATCACTAATAGAGAAGGGTTAACGAAAAAATAAAAATATAAATTAAAAAATTTAGGTATATGATCGGGTATATAGTTAAGGTAAACGGGTATGTGGTTTCGGGTAATCGGGTCGGCTATCACCTAATCCCGTACCCGACCCATATCCATGGAAATTTTCAAAATTAATCCCATACTCGGCCTAATACCAGTCGGGTATCGAGTATACCCGTCCAATTTGTGTTGGGTTTCGAGTATACCTGTCGGGCTCGGGTATTTTTGCCATCCCTACTCCTGGCAACAGTTTCTCCCGAGACGGAGGGATCTCCGACAGCTTCTGCGTTTCCGTTTGAATCCTTAACAACGCTCGAACGAATAACCGCTTGAAGTCATTTCCTTCTAAGAATTAGAATCATCCATTGTGCTGTAGAAATTTGAATCAGTTCTCAGATCGATATAACATATGTTTGTGAGAGAAAATTGAATTGGAATGCGAAGAGATCGATTAAGTGCGAGCTTTTTGATTTCCTTAACAACGCTCCCCTGTCGACTGCCATACCCCACCTGCAAATCTGTCTCCCATGTCGATTTGTTCGATTTCCTTCAATAGTTACAGGCTTTGACCAATCGATCTAATTGCTTTCCCTTTAAGATGCAAAAAAAACCCCGCATCACACCGGAAAAAAAGTCGGTACCGCCCTTGACTATTAAACGCCACCACAATTCTGTTGATAACTCATGCGTTTCTCTTTAACTAACAAATGACTGCAAAATCATGAGGAGAGGAGGGTGTGGAGGAGGTAGGAGTACGGTAGAGTGAGACGGTGTAGGAGAGGAAGGTACGGAAGAGGTAGGAGGTGGAGGACCAGAGTTGGTGGCCGGTTATCGGAGAGAGGTGGCGAGGGAGGTTGAAAGGATGAAGGGTTTGTTTTGCTAGAGGTAGTGTTGGAGGTGGTCTAGTGGTGAAGAAGATAAAAGGGGCGTAGGTTTTAAATGGTGGGTCCACTTATTTTTAATAACCAATCAATTTATATTTGTTTTATCTATATTTATTAAAAGTGAGGGCAGTTAAGTCATTTCACGCGTACTTAATTGGAAAAACTAACCTCCATCCATTCACAGAACTACATGAGTAACAAGTGAGCAAAGCACGTCAAGGAGTAAACATGTTGTTTTGAAAAGTTAGGACTAAAGGTGAAAAAATGGAAAACGACAGGGACCATCCGGGTAATAATAATAATAATAATAATAATAATAATAATAATAATAATAATAATAATAATAATAATAATAATAATAATAATACCGATAATAATAATAATAATAATAATAATAATAATAATAATAATAATAATAATAATAATAATAATAATAATAATAATAATAATAATAATAATAAGATGAAGAAGAAGAAGGAGGGTAAATGGATTTAAATAATTTTAACTTTCACTCGTTAGCTGGCAATGATCCCAACTTAAAAAACATCTCTTGAGAGTCTCAACTTGTAAACATTTTTCCTCCATCGAGCCTTTTCTAACTGATGTCTATTTACCGTTTTTGCTAATGTGACAGTTTATTTTGTAAAGAAACTTAATTATTTTGCTAACGTGGTTGTTATGTGACACAATCACCACTTCCACCTCCACCATCACCACCCACCACTCCTACCACCACCACCGCCCACCCACCCACCACTATCAGCAACCCCACTTGCTACCACCACCAACATCCACCACTCGACATCACCATCAGCTATCACCGCCACGCACCCACCACCATCAGCCGCCCCATCCGCTACCACCACCAACATGGACCTTCTGTCACCACCTACCTGTTTTTTGAGACATGATAGCTTATGTGGCAAAAAACTTTTTGCAAACATGGCAATTATGTAGCACCATAATCACCTTGACCTCCACCATCACCACCAACACCACACACAACCATCAACCACCATCACCCACCCAGCACCATCAGCCACCCCACTTGGTACCACCACCAACAGTCACCCCTACCTGTTACCATCACCAACGTCCACCTTCTACCACTACCACTCTAAACCCAAACCTGACTAGCCATGCATTATTATACCATCACCATATTTATTGGATCCTGAACTCA
The DNA here is from genome assembly GCF_002127325.2 of Helianthus annuus. Lineage (NCBI taxonomy): Eukaryota > Viridiplantae > Streptophyta > Magnoliopsida > Asterales > Asteraceae > Helianthus > Helianthus annuus. The sequence continues at coordinate 66,403,403 of NC_035449.2, read as the reverse complement.
AAACCTTGGGTTTGGAGCTCTGGTTTGACATCATACCCGTTTTTAAAACCCATCCATTATGGGCATTATTACAAGATGGATATACATTCACCGCCGGCCAGATATTACAGGGGTGAGCAAAGGTGGCGGAATGGTGGATGTTGATGGCAGATGCTGGTGGTTGGTGTTGGTGATAGTAGTAGGTGGGGTGGCTGTGGGTTTGTGGTGGTGTTGGTGGTTGACGGTGGGTTTTGTTTGTGGTGAAGTTGGAAGTGCTGATGTTGCACAAAACAGCAATGTCGACAAAATAACCAAGTTTTTTGTTACATAAGATGACACATCAACAAAACACTAACTTGGTTAGACCTCTATTAAAAAAAGCACAGTGGAGGAAAAATGTTTATAAATAGGTGAATGTTAAAATTTTTAAAATCCAATTCTCCTAATAATAATAAAAATTAAAAATAATAATAATAATAATAATAATAATAATAATAATAATAATAATAATCAAATAAAGTTCTTTAATTAATTAAACAACCAAAAGTATTAAATATTTAAGAAAAAATAGAGTTAACTAAAAATTTCCTAGTGACACGTTATGTGAAAATCGGACAATAGATTTTTTATATATCGTCTTATTGTCATTACTTACACAAAGTCGTTATCAAATATCAACTCAAAGGTTTCTATTTTTATGCAATTGAATCGTATATACATCTCATTTAATCCGAATCACATTAAAGACATCAATTCAGGGGCGCAGCTTTGAAGGGGACGGGGGCACCCGTTCCCCTAAACTTTTCACTCAGTAGTGTTATGTATGTACGTTTTGTATAGAAATTTTTTGGGTATATATGTTTTCGACCCCTCGGTTTTATAAAAATTTTTTTACTTATATAGAATTTTTAGGTTCGATGACTTCGACCCCCAGTAAAGTTTTTCAAACTTAGCTACTGCATCAATCACAATTACACGTATATCATAGGTTCAATTCGGTGAAGCAAGTAAAGTAGTATATTATATAGTATCAAGGAGAAAGTAAATGAAAATTTTATGTTAAATTTTTAGTAAAAGTTTTATTGATATTGCGTTGATAAATCACTTTGTACCTTTTTATATATTGTTTCTCTATCATGGCATGGTAATGTGTTTGTATTTAGAAAAATATCAAGGGCAAATAATTCACGCACATGGTTTTTAGTACTTTGACAAAATTTAAACGCACAACCCTTGTGATGGGGCTCACCGCACACTGGATGTGGATACCCATTGTTATGTTTTCCTATGTCTTTTTCTTTTTCAAACATGCATCCAACATTTTTGAAGGGGTATGGTCTCAAAAAGCCGTGCAGACCTTTCTTCAAGTCGTGCGCGAGACCATACTCCTTATTCAGCAAGTTGTTCAATCTCAAACTCGCGCGGATTACTTCAACAAATATTGACCTCGCGCAAGGTCAGAACAAGAAAGAACATCAGTTTCAACACTTAGCATTCTGAATAAGAGCCTTCAGTCACCTATAACCCTGCGCGGGCTATTGACGTGCTCAACAAGGGTCGCGCAGGACTAGAGCGCAGGGCCACTTCAGAAGGTACACAAGGTACAAGTTGCAGAAGAAAAGAGCCAATCCGCGTCCTCCAGGCTGTGCTCAATCGTGCTCCACGATCGTCTGACGTGCAGCAGACAGAGAGTACAAAAGGACGCCTACGTGGCACCAATCAGGGGGCGGCGACACCTGTCCCACGATCTCCACTTACCTGCTGATGGCAGAGGGACAACAAGGCTGACAACAGAGACACGTGGCTCCAATCAAGTTGCGCCAGCACCGGAGATCTTCTAGAAGGCACTAATGGTCGATACTTGTGAGACAAGGAGGATATTCTCTGTTGTCGCGTTCCGGCCCAAGGCCCATCAGCCCAATTCCTCTTACATCTCTCCGGCTATAAATTGGGACCTTCATTCACAGGTTGATTCATTCTGTTCTCTTCACTCTCACTCTTACCATATACTTATTTCCTCAAAGCATATATTTATTCTCACGCCGGAGTCTGGTTAAGAGGGAAACCCTCATATTCCCCTCTTAACGAGCCTAACGGTGTTCTGTTTTGCAGGATTATCAGATCATTAAGGAGCTCAGGAAAGTTTAAGAAGATTAACCACTATGAAAGAAACATAAACCAAACTAATTAACTCTAAAATTAGTTCCGTGTTTCTTCAATTTTAAATCAATATCTCCCTGCATTCTTCATTCTTTTGAAAATTAAGTTATATTTTTTTAATGAACTGAAGAAGTATTGTTTTCTGAAACAATAGAGAACACAAGTATATCAATATGCACATCAGAAGGAGGAGAACTTTTAGTGTGAACTGTGAAAGTATAGCGGTTGTTAAAGTTTTATGGTAAAATTCGGTAAGAATCACAATTTACAACTTTCATTGACCTTGCTAGAAAACCAATAACATCTCTATAGAAGTGTTAAAAATAAGTAAATGATACGGTTTTCACTAGGAATCGATCTCTCTAACTAATTGCTCTTGAGCTTTGTGGAGGAATGTACCGGTTTGGTCATTCCAGGTCGGGTATACCATCATTATATAAAGATATTAATTACAATAATATCTCAATATTCTCATGCAAATAGAAGATTTGCATGATCTCCGAGAAAGTAGGAGATGTTGCATAACCGACTGATTTTTGAGGAAACCCTAATTCACCAATAAGTATAAATAGAAGATGCAATCGCAAGGTAAACGTACACAATCCTCTCTCAAACCACTTTTACTCCCACATATGAATACTTATTCTCACGCCGGATGGTGGTTAAAGGAATAGCCCCATTCGAGTAACGAGTTGTTCTGTTTTGTAGATCAAAGATCGGATCACTCTCAGTTGGATCACCCAGCTAAGGGACCTATCTCAGGTAACGTTTCTACAAGCTTGGATTTGTATGTGTGTAATCACTCTAGAATGTCTGGCTATATTTTATTTTACAACTGGTGAGTTCAATAAGCGGAGGAATGTCTTTATATATATTTCACAGCATATACACTAAAATTTATCATGTCCGCAACCATCAATCCCACTGTCGTACCATGCATCTTCTGCGGTGAATTAAAACTATATTATGAATAATCTCATGTCTTAAGCACTAGAAAATCAAATGGATTTTGACTTCCATGTGTGGAAAAAGAATAATGCTCAATGACAAAGCATATCATATATACTAACATTTTGCAATGATACTGTAATGAAACTTTGTAAATGGTTAAAATGGGTGAAACACTAACTACTTATATTTTCTCTTTTACTTTCACTACGTGCCTCTTTGATATATATATTTGATAATTCAGATGTGAAGAAAAAAGTTATACTTGGATCACCTGTTGGCTTCCCTTGCATTTAATAAAAGGACACGAGTTCGATTCCTAGCTTGATTTGTGTTACATGGATATTAGATTCCTAGCTCTTTTTATTTACTTGGATATTATATATGTGCTATAATTTCTACGTGTCAGTTTCAAGAAAATAATAATTTGATGTTAACTTTTAATTTCACCTGTTATACTAAAAGTGATATATGTATTTAATACAAATATTTTTAATTTAATTTGATTATTTATCTAAGAATTTGAGTTTGTTAACTTAAAAAAAAATTAATTATCCAACTCTGCTTAGACTGCGGGGTATGGGGCGGGGTTGGGGCGTGGGTTGGCTGAAAACGCCCAAGCCACCACCCCGGGTGGGCTTGGGTTTGGGCGTGGCCCAAGGGGCGGGAGTTTAAAGCCGGGCGTGGGGCGGGGCTACGAGACTGACTTGGCGGGATGTGATTGGCCAATAAAACTAGCCGTTTGGGCTAGCCGTTGGGCATTATTTAAAAAAAAACTTTTTTTTCCTTTATAAATACCTTACCATATTTAACATTTTTCTCACACAATATCAAACACATAAAACACAATCTTGCCATGAGTTCTTCAAGTTCAAGTGAATCGTCATCATCATCTTACGAGGGTGCGGAAATATTTCTACAAACGATCGTGACAGTGGTGAAAGCTATCGTGGAAGACGACAAGGAAGAGACTCTGCAACCTAAACGGAGGAGGTACATCGTTCGTGAACGGCACACCGCAAACAATTTGTTGGTAAGCGATTACTTCTCAGCGGAACCAAAGTATGATGAAAAAATGTTTAGGTGTCGTTTTCGTATGAGTAGAAACTTATTTTTAAGGATATCTAGAGATCTTGAGGAGAAGTATGTTTATTTCCAACAAAAACCGGATGTAACCGGGCAATTAGGATTTAGTACGTGGCAAAAGGTCACGGCCGCACTTAGACAATTAGCGTACAGCAATAGTTCGGACATTATGGATGACTATTTAAAAAATGTCTGCACGTGTACCTAGAGAAAGTCTTCACAACTTTGTTCATGTATTTTAGAACTTTATAGGAAAAGATATTTGAGAAAGCCCTCGTTCAGTGACATGCAACAAATATTGGAACATCACGCCGATTATCATGGGCTACCCGGGATGCTAGGTAGTTTAGATTGTATGAAATGGCCTTGGGAACTTTGTCCAACCGCATGGCAAGGCGCTCACACGAGTGGATTTCACGGAATGCCAGCCATCATGCTTGAAGCGGTTGCGTCCCAAGATCTTTAGATATGGCATGCATTCTTCGGTATGCCAGGTTCACATAATGACATTACCATCATAAACCACTCGCCCTTTTTTTCAATGATCGGGTAAATGGTATAGGACCCAAAGGAACTCTCTTTGTAAACGGGGTTGAGTACGTGTATGGGTACTACCTAGTTGATGGGATTTACCCAGAGTGGGGGGTTTTCGTAAAATCGTTCACAAGACATGGTACCATAGATCCAAAGAGATTAAAGTTTAACAGGGTCCAAATGGCTGCACGTAAAGACGTTGAGCGAGCATTCGGTGTTTTGAGGAAAAGGTGGCGAATATTGGCAATGCCTTGTCGACTATGGGACAAGGATCAGATTGGAAACGTGATGTACGCATGTATCATTCTTCACAACATGATTTTGGAGGATGAAGTTAGAGCGGTCGTTGCCTACTATGATGACGATGACCCCCAACCAGGTAACGTAACAATTACAGATGAAGATAAAGCGTCAAATGAATTTTTGATCAAGTCAAGGGATATACATCACAACCTTCGATCTGATTTCGTGGATCATGTTTCAACGATTCCTGGGTTCGAAACCGACGAAGAATGATTCTTTTTTATTATGATACTATTTTTTTTGTAATTATTACGTATGTTTATGTAGTTTTTAATATATATATATATATATATATATATATATATATATATATGGGAAGGTTTAAATGAGAACGCTAAATATTGTGAGAACCGTGAGAACAAATGAAAAAACCGCGAGAATTTGGTCAAAATCAATTCAAATTCAAAATTTTTTTCTACACTTATCATTATTATTCGAATACAATGTTAGAAATTTAATTTACACGTTTAAATTTACGTGAATTCATAAATAAAGAAAATTTACACATGTGTAAAAAATCTAAAAAGAGTGGTTTTGAAAGGAAAAATGAATTATTTGATTTGTAAATTCTTTTTTTGTTGTTGTATCTTAATTACAATGAGGTTTGTATTAAAAAAAATTGGTTTTGATTGGTTTTTTCATTCATTCTCACGGTTCTCGCAATATTTAGCGTTCTCAAGATAACCATCCCCTATATATATATTAAAAAAATTAATGTTGGTTGGCCACGCCAGCCCAGCCACGCCCAACATACCGCCACAACTTGGGTTTGTGTATTGAGTGCCCCCATAATGCACGTGTCAACCCATGCCCCAAACCCCCGCCCCACCATACCCCACGGTCTTAATTTTTTTCCTCAACATTGTGGTATATTCTTTAACTTCTTTTTAGAAAAGTAAATACGCAGTTGTGTTTGAATTTCTTCTTCAACATTTTGGTATAAATTTTGTTGAAAATGGAGTTGTATTTAAAATCGAGTATTTTTTGGTGTCATAATTTATATGGGTACCAATTATTGTTTTTATGGCTTTCAATCGATATAAAACACGTGTCATTTTGGGGTTTTTACTTTCGGTTGTTAAAACAAATGCATGTATACCAACAACTGAATCGATATCGACCGAATTCCCGCTACACAGTGCATGCGAATCCAACTAGTTTCCTTACATAAGTGAGGGTAAATGAGTCTTTTAAACAATAATTATATTTTAGTCCCCCAACTGATTACAATTAAATCCATGAGTTTTAACATGATTAACTTATAGGTAAGTAGTTACACTTTTCCCCCTCCACAACAAACTCATAATTCTTTTACGTATTCTTGGCCATTCTGAAATGTGTTTTAAAATTTCAAGATGATTTATACAACCATTTTTTTTTAATTAAAACTGATTGTCATGCAACTAAGTTCATGTTTAACAAAAATTTCAAACATGATGTTTCCAAGCAGATGTTTTATAGGTGGAAATCTCAGTTATCTTGTAACGCCCATATTTCTTATTCCAAATAAGTATTATTATTTACAAAATTCGGGCATGACCCGTTCGTATAATGAACAATTCCCTGTAAGAACTAAAACATGACGCAGCGGAAAATATGAGCCCAAAAATTTTCTTTCTTATTTAGACCCATTACTTATTTAAAAGCTCAAATACAAATGATAAACATTTACAAAAAAAAGGATTAACAATAACCACATTAAAGTAACACTTCAAGACAATACATAAATCAGACTATGTGGTCGTTCTTCCCGTACAATCTTTAATTTGGGGCTCGATCAATGCATGCTTATCTTCGATAGTAGTGGTAGAGATACATGCAATACCTGTGAACATCACATACAACTTAACCATTAGTCATTGACAACGTTATACAACATGATTCTCATATAATCTAATAGTGAATAACATTTAACAATGAAACTTTGATTTATTTAACTATCCTCTCGTATTTTCTTATTCAGAGTTCGACTTCGAAACTTCAAGAACCCGGTGTTCATATACCTGCAATGCATTTCAATCTTAAACACACCATTAGCAATCATTAATGCTCGAACATAATGAAACCATTCCGTACCATTCCTTTATACATTTATAACATTTCGCATTCACAAACGTATACATTCCTAATTTTTACGTGCATTCATAGCAACCACTTTCTACTTACATATATTATTTTTTTTTATTTTTAGCCCCTTCACCCGGCCGGGTCGGGTTAACCACCCGGCCGTGTCAACTAACCATATATTTTTCACAGAAACTTCACCCGGCCGTGTCAGCTCAGCACCCGGCCGTGTCAGCTCTGCACGTTCCCAGCCATTAATTCTTACCGAAACGAACATAACTATCTCGTTTTTGATCCGTTTTAACCGATTCTTTTTCCTACGCGCAAGTAATTTAATTACGGATCCGTTTATCACTTCGGGTAGCATCAAAATCTGATTTATAAGCAAACGGCTTATAAACCCCTTTATACATTATTTGACCCGTCTAATCCTACTAGTTTACTTTCATTATAAACAACTCCTTCGTTATACTAAAATAATACTTACCTCAATACTTCTCATTCATTACATGATTCTTGCATATTTTTCTACACATAAATATTAAATACTATGTACATACTAAGAAGTGAATTGGAATCACTTACATCGTGCGTCCGAGTTGTGCATAGCTTCTTTATTTACCCTTGATCCGTTAGCTTCCATTCTTGAGTCCATGTCAATTGGGATTCCTATCATTTCAAGTCATTACGTCCATATCATAGTTAGTATGCACGTTCGTTCATATCACATCCATTCCTAGCTCTTAGCTACATAGACTTTCATTAGTCAAGCTTATCATGCATATGACATGAACCGACAACCACAATATTCAACATTCACTCACTCAAATTTATTATCATACGTACGTACACATAATTGTTCTAACACTTGTAGTATCGTCATACACATTTCATATTCATGTTATGTGGTACATACAACTACATGATTACTTGATTTTATATCCGATGTTCACAAGATCAATTTTACATATAGTAACGCTTTAAACACACTTAACAACTGTAAACATTCACCGGAAGCAATATTTAGTGTTTAGTAAATCGGTGACTAGAAAAACATATGTTTTAAGTCCATAAAACACATTATTTTCATTGCTGCATTTTTCACGCAGCAGCCGTTCGGGGTCACTTTTCTCCTTTTTAATCACATAATCTGACTTCTACTTTCAAATAAGTATTGTAATATGCGAAACAACCTTTTCAACGATATAAGGCTCGTTGTCTAACTCCTAATAACGAATGAGATACGGCCTTTACAAGATGACTATCTAGGGCTGTCAAAAGTGACGAATTTACTAACTTTTCATGCTGTTTTGACCCACTAAATCTCATAACCAGCCTCTTGTGACCAAATATGAAATGTAATATGCGAAACAACCTTTCCAACTATATAAGGCTCGTTGTCTAACTCCTAATAACGCATGAGATACGGCCTTTACAAGATGACTATCTAGGGCTGTCAAAAGTGACGAATTTACTAACTTTTCATGCTGTTTTGACCCACTAAATCTCATAACCAGCCTCTTGTGACCAAATATGAAATGTAATATGCGAAACAACCTTTCCAACGATATAAGGCTCGTTGTCTAACTCCTAATAACGAATGAGATACGGCCTTTACAAGATGACTATCTAGGGCTGTCAAAAGTGACGAATTTACTAACTTTTCATGCTGTTTTGACCCACTAAATCTCATAACCAGCCTCTTGTGACCAAATATGAAATGTAATATGCGAAACAACCTCTCCAACGATATAAGGCTCGTTGTGTAACTCTTAAAAACGAATGAGATACGGCCTTTACAAGATGACTATCTAGGGCTGTCAGAAGTGACAAATTTACTAACTTTTAAACACAAACTTGAATCAATTCAAGTTTCATGTAGGCATTTTATCAAACACTTGATGGGTTTCACATTAATAGAATATATTGTACAAGTATCTTATGTTCATCTTCCTATTCTTGCCTTTAAAAATTCAAATACTATTGAAATCGACCTAAAATCACACCATACTCAAACTATCAAACAAACATTCATCGCATACAACATGCTACATAAATTTTTGAACAAGAATTCGACATAGGTGTTATACCCATGTCGCCACTTTCGTTAGCCCAAGTGGGTTTCATATACAAACCTCAATTAACACCAAAATCTTGATAAATTCACAGTCCATATGATAATTCTAACATATATTCATGCTCGATTTCATAAAATTTCATGAATTGATCATAACCTAATTCATACAAAAATCATCAAATCCAAAATTAACACTTACCATGTGTTTTACAGAGTTGAACAATCAAGAATCTTGTTCATGCAAGTTCGATTTCAGCCAGAATCCATCCAATTTGGTCGATTAGGGTTTGAGAAGGGGTTTCCCCCTTCTTTCTCTTCTCTGGTCGAACACCCACCTACGCCCAGGTGTGGGTGTGGGGTTTTTAATTTTATTTTTATATATTTTATCTTTTCACTCATTCAAAACAAACCCCTCATGTTTGTCACTTAATCATAATTGACCTAATTTCATTTCCTTTCTTGTTTTGCTAGGCATTTAACTAGGTTTAATAACCTAGTTATTACATTTCCTTCTTTTAAACGCGTTAAAATACTGGCAACTAAGTAATTCGAATTTTGGGGCGTTACATATCTCCATTTGATTTTGAAATATTATATAAAAAGGGACTGATAATAGTCTCCCTGATTTTCTTTCCAGGGAATATTTGGATGGAAGAAATAATTAATGGTCCTTTAAAAATCTCATTCAATATGATGAGGAACTAGATGAAAGCCCCCGCCGTGATGCAGCCGGGGCTTAGAAATTAAGATGCAAGAAATTAAGATGCAACATATATGTCTAAAGCATAACCGCTAGGTTCAAACAATTCAAAAGGTTTTTGTGTAAACGAACTCCATAATTGACGACATTTCGAATATAGGTAGACTATCTATATGAAATATAACAAATGAAATATAGGTAAAAACACAGGCCATATGTGCAGAAATAGGTGAAGAACTTCACCATCATGTTCGCTTTCTTAGCATCCTTCATCAAAATTCCAAATTACATCGAAATATTCTCCAACTTATTTGGAAAACATAAAAGATATAAAAGTTATGATAACTGAATAGACTAATGCAACAGCAAAGTGACCAAGATTTTATTACTCTAATACATAACTTCAGTTACCCCTTCTGTCTATAAGACCGCCATGGTTACAAAGTGGTTGCTAGTGGAGAACCTCACACTTGCCGTCCTTTAATTATGCCATGCCAAGATACAATTTGGACTTAACTCATCACAACCTCTAAAACACCTGGATATATATATATATATATATATATATATATATATATATATATATATATATATATATATACACACACACACTCCAAACATCCACACATAAGTAAAAGTCTTGCCCATATTAGAAGTTGGCATTTTTGGTCCGTTACCCGACCGACCTTTTGGTGCAATTTTTCTGTTAGACGACCATGGTTGCAACTTGCAATAGAAGTTGCAAGTGGAGAAACTCGCACCTGTCGTCTTTGGATTCTGCCGCATCAAACGACGTTTTGCACTTAACTCATCACAGCCTCTTGACACCTGGATGAATATCACCAAACACATAGTACACGTTTATAAATAAGAAGCAAGTTACCAGCCATTTTATAACACACAATGAAACTAAATGTGAGTGGATTCCTTTGATAAAAGCAACAAAAAAGAGTAACAATTTAACCTTTAGATTAATGTGCCAACAGTCCACCACATCGAGGTATGCTCTTTGTTTTTTTTTTATTAAGTAGAATGAATGGTTGAAGCTACTGATTCAAAAGACATTTGACATGTTTAGCTTTTGATTCTTTAAAATGAGTGGCTAAAGGTACTGATTCAAAAGCCCTTTGTTATGTCTAACTAATAAGGTAATAAGATATATAAGTACAAACTTTTTGTAGCATTTTTAACTACTTGAAAGCAATCACACCTCATGGTTTTGAATAACAATTGTGATGTACTGATTTTTTAAAATTCTTAAAAATTTATAATTATTTACACAAGTTCACATTTAAGTTTATAAAATTTGATAATTGGTTATTTGGTGTTTTCATTTTTAGCATAATAATCGTTCAACCAGTCTTATTACACGGGCACTATCTATTGGGTATGTCTCAGTATCTGAATTTTTGGCTGCACCTTTAAGTTAAAAGTGTTGTTTGGTCAATGTCCGCTGATTATAGGCTCCAGCCTAAGATATGCCCCTTTTATGTCGGGGTCCTTTCTGCCCCGTTGTCCCATGTCTAGCTGGTCTAACTAAGAGTCGCATAACCCTTGAATCACCTCCTAATCATAACGTTTTTGTTAGATCAAGGTGTCAATTAAGATTTCAAATTTGTTTACCTATTTTCGTGTTTTGTTTTCACTACATAATCAAGTAAATGTTCACAAAAATAAAACTTACCGCAATCATATCGACGTAGTAATTGACATGATCAAATGCAAGTGATACTGGGGCTGAAATGAAAGAACCATTCCTTTCCTTTTAGCTGCCATTTCTGTACCTGAAATCAATAAATTTCCTTATAAACAAAACATGTAAGGTTTTCATTCTTCAAACAGAACATGAACTGAACGTTGATAATTTACAGCTAATTCAAGGTGTTTAAGTTGTTCATCTTCATTTGGAACCACGGTTCTTGAACTTTCATATGCTGTGCATTTCACGTCGATCAAGAAGTTCAATTAACTAATGTCTAATTCAATACGTAACCATAAACTTACGATTCATATACGTGAAAGCCAAAATGAAGAAGATGGTAAAGATCACCAAATACGCCCAGAAACAGTGGATGAAAAGGTCTCAATCTGCATATCTTTGGAACCTGTATGTCACACTTCTCCGACATCTACTGTTCTGGTAGCCTGAGATAAATTTCGATGCCAGTTCATGTAGTACCTATGAAAACCAAGTGTCACACCCCAACCGATGGCAGAAACATCGGGATGAGACGAACAAATTGCTCAAAGCATCATAACACTATGTGACAATATAAATTAAATTGAATATCATTGCAATACTAAAAAGTCGTACAAAGATTCGGATAAAGACAACATTGTTTCAAACATTACATCGAAATAATAGTTTAATCTAAGTGTGTATCTAAGTCCACCTAAATCTTGTTTCTTCACTTAGCATCATTGTCACACCCCGATATTTCCACGTATTACCGGTGGGGAGTATCGTGATGTAGTTGATATCATCATAGTCAAACAACACAATTTTAATGCACAGCGGAAACAAAAGATAAATATATTACAAACCGATTCAAAAGTAATATCAAATATTACAACGGAATGTAAGATGGATCCACAGGCGGATCAAATAAAAGAAAACTGTTCAACAGACTTTAGGCGTCTAGAACTTGCAAGATTCCCTATTAACGCCCTGAGCTCCCAGTCAATTACGTACAGTACCTGTCACTTAATCTTTTTGGAAAATACGTCAGTTTACACTGGTAAATACAAATAATTGACTCATTTTGAAAATGTTTTAGAAAATTGATTTGAATGCACAAGGCACAAGGCACAAATATCTTTTTATAACTTGGGACAATAAGTTAAAATAATCTTGTATACAGATTTACATGTTCGTTATACGTTCAGGGCCCGATGTTAGAAACCGAGTCAAGATTAACAGACACGCCACAAGTATAGGCCCACAAGAGAGTGAGATACCGTTTCCCTTATGCAACTATGAGGTGTATGCCTACACCCCGTGCTTAAGACGTGGCCATTTTATTATAATCATGCAAGGATATCCGGGACATGGTCATTAACCCCTAAAGGCTTTTATTTCAAACAATACAGATTAAAACGGGTTACCTCAGTAATTTAATCAAAATACGATTAAACATTCAATACCAGACCAAGCGGTATTATTATAATACCGTATCCCAAGCCCGTATAGGGAAAATAAGTTAAGAGTATTTACCTAAGCTTAAAATGCAATTTATACTCAGCCGTATATCCTAATCAGCAAGCACAAGTACCTCTACTGGGGCTCTTAATCTGGAACAAAGGTTTTATTAACCTATTAGATTCCTAACGGGTCTTATTTAGGTCGTAACTTAGACCAGTTAGTTTTAAGGAAAGGTTTACGGTTCAAAACGCATGATTAAGCGAAGACCGGAATAAAATGTGATTTAGGCCTAACAAGTTTGGAGACTTGTATAATATGGGTAAACTAAACACATTCTGGATTTTGAGGCAAAAATGATAAGGTTTGACCCGTTTCGGTCAATTTATGCAAACTAGTTACATAAACCGATCCGAACGCGAAATATGCGTAACGGGTAACCAAAAGAGTCATATACAGGTTTTCTAAGTTAATATGCCTTAAATTATGCCCCGTAGGGGTATGTTGTGATATCAGTAAGATACCTTCCATTATGCCCAATTTGGATTTAAACTCAAATTATGCCCCGTAGGGGTATTTTGGTCATTTTAAAGGCTATAAAAGAGATTAAATATAAATCTAAGGCTCAGGTCTGATTTGATCAGTAAAAATTCTTAATTTAATAAGTTATATCAGTAGGGTATTACATATAAGTGAAATTTATTGTTTATAACCAAACTATGCACCTAAAGGGCATTTGGTAATTGCGCATAAGGTTTAAAGGTCAAATCTGGAAATCTGAGTTAAAAACTTTTGCTTACTGTTAAAGTATAAAAATTTACTAAAAATATCAGTAGGTATCAAGTCTTATATGATAAAAATAGTTTTAATACATACTATGCGTTGAAAACGCGTAAAAAGACGGGTTTAAGCGATTTCCGGGTTTTATAAGAAAAGCTGATATTTTTATCATTCCAGAAGGCTTAAAATATTTTATTTATCATATAGGATTAGTAGAAAAAGGTTTGGTATCAAAATGATTTGTAAAACTCATTTTATAGGCCAAAAGGGCAAAACCGACAATTACCGAATCAAAGCTAGAACCCTATGTTATGCTCAATCTAAAAATAAATAAAAATCTTCAAAAATCCCAAAATATTATTTTACATCAGTAGGTAAAAAGTTTGGTATCAAAAATTGGGTTTAGATAGGCTTTATGCTAATTACGTCGTTTAATTAATAAAAAGCTTTCTAGTTACTCTATTGAGCATAACTCCTAATCTAGACCTCAAACAGATGTGAAAATTTAAGGACATGTTTATAATTCAGTAACCAAGGTTATTGTCTTTTCACATTTTCAAAATTCTCTTTTTAAGGTCAAAAGGGCATAACGGTCAACAATTAGGCATATAACGGAAACATGCAAATGAATAGGATAACTAAGGATCCAGGTTGTATAACCTCAGAGGGTTATACTAACCTATAACATGGTCCTAAAGGAATCCTAAGGCATATCTAAACTAAGGTTAATCGGGTTAGAACTGAAAGTCAAAGAAAAAGTCTACTTTTGCGACTTTCGGTTCCGAACCGAGCCTATACACAAAATTGTCGGGTTGAACATGCTTAGACATGTTCAACTAATATTTACCAAGTTATTAAAGTGAGAAAACTGATTTTATGACTTTTATATTAATAGTTATGAGTTTTATTTGAAACTAACCCGTTTGACTTTTATTTTAATTATTTGACCCGACAATTTAACTAAGTAAACGTGGTAATTAGGAGGTGCCCTATTAAGGGTTTAATACCTACCTAATTACGATCACGTAGCCATGTTCGTTGTGAACAATGGCTCAACCGTTTAAAAATCAAGGCGTTTAACGAAACGTTTGACTTTTTCGGCTTTAAAACCAATAAACTAAACTAGGCATGAAAAGGGATGCTTACAAAGGGTCCAATGGACTGAAAGGAGGTTCCCAAAGATTCAGGATCCTCTTAGTTTTGCAAGCAAGAGCAGATTGCAAGGAATGGTATGATTGATCAAATGAATTTCACCCTATTTATAGATCTTTGGGGTAACTTGGATTATTGACATGTGTTAAGGAGGATTATAGGATCAACACATGTGTAAAACCAGCTATTAATACCAGCAAAACAGCCCATAGATTCGAAGTATGTGAGATATGGCTGAAAACCAAGGCTGCACACAGGTTTCTGAAGCTGGTAGGTTTCTGAAGCTGGTAATCAGCACAGCAACTTTCATAAATTACAGTTTTAGTCCCTGTAGGCTTGTAAGGTCCTTTTTGACACGGTTAAGGCCCGTTAAGACATTTTCAAGGCTCTACAATGATGCCTAAACACAGGGGACATGAAACATGCCCAAAAATATGTCGGATGTCGATTCGTTTGGTCGTACGGTCACGTTGTTCTACTAATTACGACGAAATACGAACGGAAGCGAAAAACGATCCAAACTACGCGACGAATGGAATTTTATCAAGCCAAACACTAAAATAAAATATTTTAGTGCTTACATAAATTTTTGGATGTCCGGATATATCCAGAATGTAAGATATGCGCGAAAATGCAAACTTGTGCACTTTTTGACACTTTTAGTCCCTGCTTGATTAAAAGTTTATTTTTGCAAACCAAACACCTCTAAGCCTATATCTAAGCTATATAAAGGATAATTAGGGCATGTTTAACTCATGGTCATATTCCGGAAGGTCCGTTACCATACGAATCGACATACTTTTGCAGTTTGACGCAAAGAGTCCTTTAATCGCACAAAGTAGCACGAAATGTCGTTTAATGACATCCAAGCCTTCCATGGCTCATAATGGGCATTCCCAAGCATGAGTTTAATTATTGCTACTCTCTCGATCGCTTAAATGGTCACCAAAAGGCGTAGATTCAAAAGTTGACGCTTTAGGTCCCTCTATTGCGCAAACTTGCGCATCTCATCATTTAATAGCATTGAAGTCTCATCTAATCCATATTAGGCATTCTTGAAAGTATTATTAAACATCACGATGCTTCGGGTTTGCTAAAAGGTCATTCAGAGGTATAATTAAACATATTGACACTTTTAGTCATTCTAACTTGCAAAGTTGCGCGTAACCTTACTTATAGGTATATAAACCTTAGTTGGCCAATAATTGGCATTCCCGAGAGTATAATCGAATATCATGAAGCTCCCGGTTTGTTAAAAGGTCACTCAGAGGTAAGAATTAACATGTTGACGCTTTTAACCCTTCATTGCGCAATCTTTCAATTAATTCCGCAAACGGCTACACTCGATCGTCAAGTGGCTCATTTGTGAATATAAATATCGTGAGAGGTTATTTAGAAACTTATTTTAGGTATGCTAACACTTACAGTCCTTTCATAATCAAAGTTTTCGATTTTTCGAAAAATTAGTCCCTTAAATTCAATGTTTGATTTCATTAGGGTTTATTACACGTGTCAATACATCATTGGACGTGATTTTACGAGGTGTTACATCCTCACCCCCTTAAAAGAAATCTCGACCTCGAGATTTGCTAAAATGCTAGAAGCACTTTTTGTCGCATAATGGACTTAACTTCTATAGCATATATGGAGCCTCTCCAAGCACCCAAGTTGACCTATATAATAGGTACATGTATCCTTTCTGGAGCTTCTTAACCTGTCGATACAGGTTTCTCATCATATCATAAATCTGCATATCATTATGTGATAATGCTTCTCGACTTATTGGTGAAACACATCCTTAAATCATTAGTGTGTAATACATTGCGAGCTCCGCCAAGCTCCTTAAATAGGTTTTAGCTTATAAGCTATTTGATCTTGATACATTCGATTCCCTCGAATGATTTTATATATTCAGAGCTTAACTAGCTTGGTAATTAACAAATTGGCACACCCTTCCAGGGTGATATCTTTTGTTGAACCTTATTCCTTAACAAGAACTTAGGAGGGTTGCTACTTTCATTAATCCTTGATTTTCTGCCGAATACTGGCAACTTACAGATGATTATGGATTTGTATGATCTTATTCGTTGTTTCCAAGGCACTTTCAAATCCTGATAATTGGACTTACTAATCTTCTGTCTAACAATAGATGTTTAACATTCCATCTATGCAAGGTCTCCAAAGAAGCAGCCTTGATACTTATATAACAACTATTATAGAAAAGCTTATTTTAAGGTGAGATGGTTATTCCAACCACTGCTTAAAACTAATCTCAAGGAATAGCTAATCCTCATCGCTAGTCGAACAAATCATCGATCCTAGGTAGCTGATGGCGATTTTTAATTGTTGCCTAATTAGGGTTGCGGTAATCAATGCATAAGCAAAATGAACCGTCTTTCTTAATTAACTATACTGAATTCTCAGAATATTGAGTTAGGCTATATGAATCCTCTATTTTAAAACTCACTTAATCAGGGCTTCGATTCTTCCAATGATGGTACTAGCCGTCTTAGAGATTTCATAATAATACAGCCCTAAATGGGATATAAATCTTAACTCTACTTGCCTTTCAGGAGGTAAACAGGGTAGTCCTAGGAGAAGAAAAATCAAGATACAATGAGGTTACAGAGATTTTCTAAATCTCAGGCTCCAGTTCATCCATCATTGCTTGTGTCAAATAAGTGACACATTTATGTTACAAGTCCACGAATTCCTTAATCGGAGACATTTACTTGGAAACTTCCATTCTGGATATCTTCTTTGAATACCATTAGCTGACTTTAGTACCATATGACCATCTAAATATCTTTGTGGTCCCATGCATTAAACCTCCATACTGATCAGGCATGGAAGCAATCTATGGAACATATTAAGATACACCAATCCTCATATGGCGCTTTTGTCATACCATCTGGTATTCATAATTGATAGAGATCAAAGAGATATCAACCACATATGATGATGCACTTCATCTGGAGAGAGGGTACATTAGGATTTCACGACTGAAGATTTCTGACAGGAACAGAAGAAATGGTTCCTATTATTTTCTATCTGTAAGCTTTACCTTACACTTTATATCTAGGATTCTTATGATAGATTTTTAAAAGTCTAATATACTTACAATTTACGAAGGATTTATTGGTATCCGAATTAAAACAGAATTCTTAGCATTTATATTCCAATAAATGTTAAGGAACGTACCTAACGTTATTATTGATATGAACTACTTCTGCCACTCTTTAGGAGAGTTTAGGCGTTATCATTCTTAGGCTTTCCTTCCCTAGTCGCACTTCCTTTGTCAGATGCAGGGCATGTAGTCTTGATGTGGCCCTTCTCACCACAGCCGAAACAGACTGCATTCTCCATGTCCTTGCAATCCAATGTTTTATGCTCCCTTGATTTGTAGATCCCACAAGCCCTTAGCTGCGATTGGGATTTTGGTTCGAACCTGCACTTCCCATAATGGCGCTTCTTGCAGGTCTTGCATACAGATTTCTGGTCGGACTTGTGTTTGTTCGTTTTCTTAGAACTCTGGGAGTTATCTTCCTCCCTTTTCCTTTTTAGTTCATCCTTTCCATTAGAGGCATGAACGAGATCCTTCTCGTGAGTAAGGAAGGGTGGTCCTGGATGAGATTTGGAGCAAGTAGCATTGGGCTCCTTGAACTTTTTCACGGCCTTCTTCACAACTTTTCCAACAGCTGCGTCTATCATAGTTTGAAGAACATCTTTGGAAATTCTAAGGTTCACAATTGTAGTATCATTAGCACGTGTCGTATCATCCATAACACGATCAACGGCTGTCTTATCCGAGTTTGTCATACTCGATATTCGGTTCCTAACACCAAATAAAACAATTATTTAGTTGCAATCCAACAACCGCTATTCATCATCCTTATGACCTAATATATACTAACCATGGTATCGATAAACCATACATGCTAATATAGTACGAACATTCTCAATGAACGTCATTTAGATATGTATATATATCAATTATACTTAGCCTAGGCCATAAAAGACCATTAATGGCAATTAAGGTTTGGACCTAGTCCATCACCTTTTTGACAGGGGATAAATTGTCACATATGTCTTGATCATATTGATGATTTTGGATAGCTTGAAAGCTTGACATTAGGATATTGGATAAGAGTGTTTCCTAATGGATATAAAGCATCTATCTAAGGTTGTTGGAGTATTCTCTAATGTATCATCGGCCATTTCTACCTCGCGTTATACGTCTAGAGTCCTAATCAGGCGGATATATCTGTTCTCAACATTTATGGTTCATAAATGACGTTTCTGTGCCTTAATCAAACAATTTTCGCATACACATCATTGATAAGGAAAGGTACCTGATACGTCATCATCATTCTGCACCATCTCCTAGGCGTTCATTTGAAAGATCCGAGCCTTGGTCTTGTTAGCCTCTTCAGGCTTTTCCTGATTCCTAGGGTAGTTGGTCTTGATATGCCCCTTCTCGTTGCAACCATAATAGGTCGCATCTTTCAACTTCTTGCAATCGAAGGTCTTATGCTCCTTGGACTTGCAGATTCCACAAGGTAGAGGCTGAGATTCAAATCTGCATTTCCCGAGGTGGTATTTCCTACAGGTTTTGCACCGGGTCTTTTCATCCAACTGCTGGTTGCCCTTTTTAAACCCGGAACTCTTCTTATGATAAAAGTTCCCCTTTTTCTTCTTATCGGAGTGATAGGAATTCTCATCCTCCCTTTTTCGCTTTCCTTCATCAGAAGCTTTGGCAGCCTTGTTACCGACTACATCGAGTGTGAGAGATAGGGACAGATCTGCCGCTGACCTGAATGTAGAAGGTCTCAATGTTTTCACGCTTGCCTTGATTTCTTGGGCTAGACCTCCAATAAAGCGAGCTATACGCTTTGGTTCCGGTGTGATCAAGTAAGGAACCAATCGAGACATGGTATTGAAACTTGTAATATATTCCTGACAATCTAGGTTCTTCATGACCATTGTCAAGAAATCAGTCTCGATTTTCTCAACTTCATGTTGAGGACAGTAATTTTCTTTGATTAGAGCAGCAAACTGATCCCATGTCAGATTATACAATGGGATATTCTCAGTAGCTTGGATTAGTGACCTCCACCAAGCTAGAGCTTCTCCTTTAAAAGATTGTGAAACAAACTTCACAATGTCTTGCTCTGCACATCCACTAATATCAACAACGGTGTCCATCTCATCGAGCCACGTCATGCAGTCGATGGCTCTTTTTTCTCCTGTGAAGTCTCTGGGCTTGTACGAGACAAAATATTTATACGAACAGGTTTTAACATGTGGCTCTTGATTAAGCACAACCTGTCTAGACGGAACAAATCTCTGATTTGACGAGTTATGAACATCGTCCTCCTTTGACTCATGTGATTTAGAAGGGGGCTTACTACGAGCCACAGATAGAGTCTTAGAGTGTGTATCACTTGATTCATTATATTGTCTGTCAAGAGCTCGAGTAACAGCATTATCTATTAATGCCTGCAGTTCCGCACCAGTTATATTAACTCTGGTAGCATCATTATTCTCCCTCGAGTGGCTGTTAACCTCAACTGATCCAGCCATGTAGCTTGATTGCTACATAATTATTAACAAATATTTATTCAGAGGTTATTATGGAATCATCATTTTTGACGATTCATTAACCATGGTAATATAATCTATATCGTTAATTTGTTAATTATAGTAGTATTTTCATTATAATTTATCCTAGTATATAAAGCAATAAGGATATTAAAGTGGCACAACAGGCCTAATCACAAGGATAGTTTTAAATTTATAAGCCATCATTTTAGAGAATCGAGGCATTAAGGTTTGAACATAGTTCACTACTTTTTCTTGACGGGGAGTCGTGGACCACCACTGTCTTTATTCTCAAAGGACATTAATTATGGCCCGTAGGCACTTCACCCCTAATGGATGATTATATAAATAAGAAGGGGATTGGAATAACCTGATTTAAGGATGACTTATGTGATTTTATCGAATCACATTTTGCCAAGAATGTTAGCATGTTTTCAGATGTTAACAAGGATTTGAATCTTTTGAATAAGTTTTACCATCTTGGCCATGTCTGAAATGACATATAGGCTAGGTTTTACCTTTAAGATTCTTTTTAATATTAAGCGCAGAATAATCCTAAATTGAGATGTTAATAAGGATCTAAATCTAATTGAGGAACTACCATCTTGGCCCTGTCTTA
Source organism: Helianthus annuus (assembly GCF_002127325.2). Classification (NCBI taxonomy): domain Eukaryota; kingdom Viridiplantae; phylum Streptophyta; class Magnoliopsida; order Asterales; family Asteraceae; genus Helianthus; species Helianthus annuus. Next base: position 66,382,261 of record NC_035449.2, on the reverse strand, counting down.
AAATGACACGTGGGCTAGGTCTTGTATTTTTTTTTTTTTAGATTTTGCCATTTCATTATAATGGTAGATCTTATAAAAGGAATGTTATTTTTTATTTATTTCATATTTCATGTTTAAAATGAAAATTTAAATTTAAATTTAATCATTCCACTACCAAAAATTTAAAAGTACAGGTTTGCCCTAAACGGGACTTGAAAGGAATAATTTTGTCCTCGAAGGGACTGAATCACTTAACTGCTTTCTGATTACTGTGTTATACTTACATGTGCTTGTTAACATACTAGTAGTGTACAGAAAAGTTACTAAATAGTCCGGTATGCTTTCCTGAGTGTTGAAAATTAAAAATGTTACAAAAATATATATGTAGGACACTTTACGGATTAATTAAGCACTTTAACGGAACAGTATCAAACCGAACAACCAGATATTACCCTGAACACCAAAATAATGCTAGAAGCATTGTTTTTGTTTTTCTAAGCTAGTTAGGGTCCCCGAACACCTTAACACACTATGTATTACATAACACCCTTTACCCACTAACTAAATGACTTAATATCTAACTAATTAAGTTAACCACCATTGAAACTCAACTAAACTAACCCCCCCCCCAATAACCGGTTGTGAAGTGGGACCCCACCCACTTGATTTTCTTGAATAGTTTATTTGGTTTGTATGGTACTTAGGGAACTCTTAATCTAAGGGTTAAAAACATGTTGGGAGTTTATTTAAAGAAACTACAAGTCCCTCATTCATTCTTATCCTCACAACATTCAAACACTTCCTCTCCTCCTCTCTTTGCTTGTTTCGGCCGAACCCACACACAACCACCATCACCATCATTCAAGCTCTTTCAACCAATCTCTAGTGATCCAAAGGTGTTAGAGATCATACAACGAAGCTCGGTGTGTTCGGAAGTAGAAATCATGATATTCATGTGTTGTGATGCTTGTTGATTATTGTTTACTCATGTTGTTGATATGGATCATCATAGGGTCTTGCTAGATCATGATTAAAAACATGATCTAGCAAGATGAGAAAGTAAGAATATTGTAGGATGAGGGAATCATCCACACATAAACCATGAACTTGAATGAATGGGCGACTTCTTGAAAAATAAAGATCAAAGTTGATTATAATCATATAGATCTAAAGAGCCATGAGTGATTTTTCAAAAGAACCAAGTGAAAAATATAAGTTTCATTAAATATTGGACCTTACAAAAACTAATCACATTTTTGGTGGATAAACAAGTGTAGAAACACTTGTATAAAAAGAAAAGTTTACAAAGAAATATTTTTAGAAAATATGGTTGGAAGTTGTAAACACTTAAAACTATTTAAAAATAAAGTTTTTAAAGAACTAATCACATTTTAAAAGGTAACAAGACTTACTAAGTATGCTAGTAAGTTACTACATGATTTTATAAATCTTCAAGTTCATGAGTTTATAGTTTATGCTTGTTTTTGGCAAGTTCGGTAAGTAGAGGTTGTATATTGTTGATTTAGAATTGTTTGAATGAAATTTTGAAAAGAAAATGATATGCTAGTAAGCATGGACACCTCCGTTTACAAAGGAAACTCTGGCAAAATTTTCTAAAATCCCAACACTTAGAAAATATTTTTCTAAAACAAGCATTACGAGTATATTTTATAACTTGTGTTTCGAATATAAACTTCGCCATAATATTTGTGACAAAAATACAAAGTGTCGGAGGTTGATTTTATAAATAAAATGGTTAAATATATATATTTAGAATATATATTTCATACTAGGACACTTGTGTGGATACTTGTTTATTTTGTGAGATAGTTATACTAATTTAAGGGTAAAATAATATAGCTTAACAAAGTACCTTGACGTTTGAATTATGTGGTATGTGATAGAAGTAATGAGTTGATAAATCATACGTAGGATATGTATTATGCATGCACAAGAAATTGATTGTTATCTGTACTTTATTAGGACGTGCTTGATTTCCTGATTAATAGAGTAATTAATCTAACCGAGCAAACCAAGGTGAGTTCACACACTTTCTAAGGCATGGGATTCCCGGTGGTTGGGAATGGGTTAAAGAATTTAAAATGGAATCTACATATCCTCCTTGGGTAGGATATGTACGGCCATCCTCCATAGGTAGGATGCCAATATTAATCATGCGTATTTTCCTTGGGTAGAATACGTACGTTCGTCCTCCTTGGGTAGGACAACAACCTTAAAACTTACTAGACAAAACTCTATCATTCAGTCCCTCATCTTATGTCGACTTAATCGCCGAGGCCGATGGCGAGCGGGTCATTAGTTAATTGCGCTATTAGGTTTAACAAACCTCACACCGTGCCATTCGGACGGGCGTGTACTAATGGACTATGGCAAACTGTCAATGATGATAGACATTGGCGTAGGGCACATTTAATGTTCGTCAGTTGTCGATATGGTAACGGTCTAGTAGTTCACAAGGGGAAGCCCCCACTGATCATGGATATGGATTGGGTAATATAGAAGGAAGTGGTTAATCATACTTTCAACTTTGGGATAACCCCCACGACAATTAAGCCAACGAAAGACAAACCATGTTTTAAAAAACAACTTAAAACTAAACAACCAAACGTGAACTCACTCAACTTTGTTGTTGACTCGTTGTTACATGCCTTACAGGTCGCAAGATGCTTATGGAGCTTGCACGAGGAGGTGGTCATTGTGGGATATGGATTGTTATGTCCCGTGCTTAATAATTAATCCTTATGAACCTATTAAACTTACGTTTTGAACTTTAAACTTATGAACTATGAACTTATGCTTTAGGATTTACCTTTAATGCTTCCGCTGTTTAATTTGAACTTGGTTAATTAGCTTTTGGTCACCAATTGTATTGTGGTTGGTTTTCTTACATAATTACGTTGTTCAATATGATTGGTGGCTTGATCCTGGTCATGTCACGCCTCCAAGTGGTGATACTCCACGTGTGGATTTTGGGGGTGTGACAGATTGGTATCAAAGCCATTGGTTATAGTGAACTTGGTTTTAAAAAGGGGAAAAACTTTTTGGTAAAACCAGACTATAACCTGTACAGTGCTCAACGATCCACAACGACGCTTCGTTCCACGTGCAAGACTTGACACAATAGGTGGTATGATTTATGTTATACTGTCGGTTAGATAGTTCACATTGTGCATTAATTAACGTGATAATTACTAATTGAACCTTTTGTGCTTACTCTCTACTGTCGTCCTGCACTTACGCACTTTCACGACACTTTTTCTCACTTACGTTGCTTCGTTGTGAAGATCATGAACGGACGCGGAGGACGTATCAACCTAACTCAAGCCCAGTTGACGGCTTTCATCAATGAACGAGTTGCTGAGGCACTCGCAGTTGTCCCTACGGGAGGTATAACCTGTCATATCAACCCATCTTAGGATGTTTAGATCCTACGCTCGCGGAGCAACTCTTGTGTTTAATCTTGTCTTTTATTCTCGCGCCACAGGTCAACCTGCACAGCCTCCTGTGTGCACGTTCAAAACCTTCATGGATTGCCGACCTAGTACTTTCAGTGGCACAGAGGGAGCTGTAGACCTTCTTCACTGGTTCGAGAAGCTTGAGTCTCTTTTTGAGATGTGTGAATGCCCTGAAGATCGTAGGGTGAAATTTGCTACTGGAATGGTTGAAGGTGCCGCGTTAACCTGGTGGAAAGCACATGTTCAACTGTTAGGGCTGGCGGTTGCTAATGCCACCCCATGGAACGACTTCAAAGAACTAATCAAGGAACAGTACTGCAGTCGTGACGACATCCACAAGCTAGAGGTGGAATTTTTCAATTTGAAGATGACGGGGTCTGAGATCGAAGCTTGCACAAAGAGGTCGAATGAACTAGTTATCTTGTGTCCCACTATGGCGGATCCTCCTATCAAACATATTGAACTATACCTCAAGGGTCTTGTACCAGAAATTCAGAGTCACGTGAAGTCAGCTAACCTGGGCACCATTCAGCAAGTTATACGACTAGCTCACCGTCTCACTGATTAGGCAGTTGAACAGAACAAGCTGCCCAAGCGTATCAGCGCTACTACTACTTCTGATGCTCCCAATGATAACAAGCGCAAGTGGGATGGAAATTCGGGCAAGGGTTCTACTTCAGTTCAGTCTCAGCAGCGAAAGATTGATGACCACCAGAGTCCTGGTCAGCAATCATCTGGTAGTCAAGGACAGGGTGGATACCGAGGGAACCACCCCAAGTGCAACAAGTGCAACAAGCATCATAGCGGGCAGTGCCACAAGGGTCGTTGTCTGAGATGTAACAAGCTAGGCCATGAAGCCAAGGATTGCAGGAGCCCACGTCATGCGAATCAAAATCGCCAACAACAACAACAAGCTCCACAGAACCACTAGCAACAACAACAGCAGGGCAATAAAGGATGCTTTCAGTGTAGCGCTGAAGGCCACTTTAAAAAGAATTGTCCTCAGCTGAACCAGAATCAGAACAACCAAGGAAACGGGAACCACAATGGGAACAACAATGGAGGCAACAACGGAGGCAACAACGGGGGTAACAACAATGGCAATGGCGCCCGAGGTCGTGCCTTCGTGATTGGGCAGGGTGATGCAAGGAACGATCCCAACGTTGTGATGGGTAAGTTTCTTCTGGACGACTTCTTTGTTACTGTTTTATTTGATTCGAGTGTCGATACTAGTTATGTGTCCTTAAAAGTTAGCCAAATGCTTAAGCGCACTCCAACGCTTCTGAACACCAAACACACGGTAGAAATAGCAAACGGTAAAAGTCTTGAAGCCACACACGTAGTTAAGGGCTGTAACCTCGTCCTAGCTTGTCAGACCTTCTCTATCGATCTTATTCCCATCGTTCTGGGTAGTTTTGACGTTATTATTGGGATGGATTGGTCATCTCATTAGCAAGCGGAAATTCTTTGCAACGAGAAGATTGTCCGCATCCCTCGTTCTGGTAAAGAACCCCTCGTAATTCGTGGCGACAAGAGTGGTGCTGTTGTGGGCATCATCTCTTTCCTTAAGGCCCAGAAGTGTTTGCAAAACGGTCACACTGCTATTCTAGCCCTCGTTTCTGATGCATCCTCGGAAGAAAGGAAGATAGAAGACATTCCTATTGTGCGCGACTTTCCTGAGGTATTTCCTGAGGAATTACCTGGTCTTCCGTCTCATCGACCGGTTGAATTTCAAATCGAGCTAGCTCCTAGAGCAGCGCCCATAGCTCGAGCACCTTATCATCTAGCTCCATCAGAACTTGAAGAACAGTCCATGCAACTACAAGAACTCTTGGAAAAGGGTTTCATACGTCCTACTTCTTCGCCTTGGGGAGCTCCAGTGTTATTCGTAAAGAAGAAAGACGGTACCTTAAGAATGTGTATTGAGTACCGTGAACTCAACAAGGTGACCGTGAAGAATCATTAACCTCTTCCATGCAGTGATGACTTGTTCGACCAGTTGCAAGGGTCGAGTCATTACTCTAAGATTGATTTGAGATCGGGATACCATCAGCTGAGAGTCCGAGAGGAGGACGTCTCCAAAACAACATTCAGAACTCGGTATGGGCATTACGAGTTCCTGGTTATGCCCTTCGGATTGACGAATGCACCTGCGGTCTTCATGGACCTCATGAACCGAGTGTGCAAACCTTACCTGGATAAATTTGTCATAGTCTTCATCGACGACATCCTGATCTATTATAAGAGTCAGGAGGAACACGAGCAATATCTGAGGCTTATTCTGGAACTTCTTCGAAAAGAGCAGTTGTATGCCAAGTTTTTGAAATGTGACTTTTGGCTTCGCGAAGTCCACTTTCTAGGCCATGTGGTAAACAAGGATGGAATTCATGTGGATCCATCTAAGGTTGACTCGATCAAGAACTGGCCTGCACCCCGTACACCAACATAGATCCGCCAATTCTTGGGCTTGGAAGGATATTACCGAAGATTTATCAAGGATTTCTCAAAGATTGCGCAACCTCTCACTTCACTGACTCAGAAGGGTGTTACCTATCATTGGGGTGATGCACAGGAATCTGCTTTTCAACACTTAAAATAGAGACTTTGTAGCGCACCTATCCTCTCATTGCCTGAAGGCACAGATGACTTTGTGGTTTATTGCGACGCTTCCATCCAAGGACTTGGTTGCGTGTTGATGCAACGTGACAAGGTCATTGCCTACGCATCACGCCAACTTAAGGTTCACGAAAGGAACTACACTACGCACGACTTGGAATTGGGAGCAGTTGTCTTCGCACTTAAGATATGGAGACATTACCTGTACGGTACCAAGTGCACCATTTACACCGATCACAGGAGTCTCGAGCATATCTTCAAGCAAAAGGAATTAAACATGCGACAACGTCGATGGGTCGAGCTCTTGAACGATTATGAATGCGCTATCAAGTACCATCCGGGCAAAGCCAATGTTGTGGCCGACGCCCTCAGTCGAAAGGATACTATACCTAAGCGTGTACGTGCGTTACAGCTTACCATCCAATCTAGTCTTCCTTCCCAGATATGAGATGCTTAGGTTGAAGCGTTGAAAACAGAAAACATCAGGGCTGAGTCCTTACGAGGATCGAGGCAGCGGCTAGAACAAAAGGAAAACGGCGCCTACTATGTTAACGGACGCATCTGGGTTCCACTTTATGGAGACTTACGCGAGCTTGTGATGGATGAAGCACATAAGTCTCATTATTCAGTACATCCTTGTTCGGATAAGATGTACCACGATGTGAAGACTACGTATTGGTGTCCTGGTATGAAAGCCAACATAGCAACCTACGTCAGTAAATGTTTGACTTGTGCTAGGGTCAAGGTCGAATACTAGAAACCATCAGGCCCACTCCAACAACCAGAGATCCCAAAATGGAAATGGGAGCAAATTTCCATGGATTTCGTTACTGGCCTGCCCAGATCTCAACGCGGAAACGATACCATTTGGGTGATCGTGGATCGACTGACCAAGTCTACACATTTTCTGGCTATCAAGGAAACGAATAAGTTTTCTACTCTAGCAGACATCTATCTAAAGGAAGTTGTATCAAGGCACGGAGTGCCAACCTCCATCATTTCTGATCGTGAACCACGTTTTACATCTGAACTGTGGCAAGCTATGCACAAGTCTTTTGGCTCACGTTTAGATATGAGCACCGCCTATCACCCACAGACGGATGGGCAATCTGAACGCACCATCCAGACCATTGAAGACATGCTTAGGGCATGTGTAATCGATTTTGGTAACGGATGGGAAAAACACCTCCCGTTAGTGGAGTTTTCGTATAACAATAGTTACCACACCAGTATCCAGGCCGCTCCGTTCGAGGCATTGTATGGACGGAAGTGCCGATCACCTCTCTGTTGGGCAGAAGTTGGTGACAGTCAAATCACTGGCCCAGAACTTGTAGTTGATACAACAGAGAAGATTGCTCAGATACGACAACAAATGGCGGCAGCTCGTGACCGTCAGAAAAGCTATTGATGTGCGTGAAGTGTGTTATATTTTAGGTATGTATTTTAAGCACTTTTACACTTTTTAGCCAAGTTTTAAATTTATAAAACACGATATTTACTAACACTAAACACACATATGGGCAAGTGCACCCATCGTGGACGTAGTATAGTGTTGGTAAGATACCGAGGTCGTCCAAGGACACAAGAGCTTTTAGTACCGGTTTATCCTCAACGTCTAATCAAACCAAAATGTTAGGAAAAGATTTTTAAACTAAGAAAATAAAACTAAGTAAAATGCTGAAAATAAAAATAAAAATAAAAACAGATAGACAAGATGAATCACTTGGATCCGACACTCTTTTGCACTTATTTAAGAGATTATCTTAGTTATTGTTGTAGGCCCCTCTTTTGAAGGCGACGTTACCCTCAACCCAGTAGTTTGAGTCAGCAAGGATACAATCCTAAAGGGTCGGATTATTGAAAGATAATTAATTAAGTTATTAATGCATAATGTGGTAGGCCCCACTTTTAAAGGCGACGTTACCCTCAGCTAAGTAGTCTGAGTCAGCAGGGATACAGTCCTAAGAAGCTGGGTTAAAGTTTTAATAGTAGTTTAACTTATGAGGGGATCAAAGAGTTTGGACCCTCGCCATCCAACACCTTTGGGTATTGAAGGAGGTCCTACTAAATTTGACCCAGGTCCCTTGCAGGATCTCTAAACGCTGAACAATGGCAAGACTCTTACCAAACCGTTCCCTTAACCCCCGACCAGGTAGCCAACATACCTCCATATAGACCGTGGAGATATGAATGGTGAAAATCTTTTATTTTTTATAGACAGTAAAATAATGCCAAGACACCACGGACAAACGATAAGGAAGAATCACCTTCAACATAAGAAACTCGTAATTAAAGTCATTAATACAAAACCAATTAAAAAGTGCAAAAGATTAAAAATAAAAAGTATTACACTAAACACTTGTCTTCACCAAGTGATGTAAGAGACTTAGGCAAACATGGCCTTTGATTGTCAAGAACTCTTACGATCAATCTTGGATCCCGAGATGACTCACAAACTCTATGATGGATAATGGATGATGGTGGTGGATGATGGTGTTATGGTGGTGGTGGGTGGTAGGTGAAGTGTGAGAGAGGTGGTGTACCAAGGGATGAGTTGAAATGTCTCCAAGCACTCCTATTTATAGGCTGAATAGAAGCTCGGGCACGGCCCCGTGCCCGCTGGGTACGGCCCCGTGTCCATCCTTGTCTCTCTTCTCATTAATTGTAATTCGCAATTACAATAAATGCGCCTGCAGGAGTCTGACCACGCCCCCGTGTCCACTGGGCACGGCCCCGTGGTGGGCAATAGAAGCTTCTAAAGGTTTGTCTTTTCTGCTGCTTCTTGGGCACGGCCCCGTGCTCGCTGAGCACGGGGCGTGTTCAGTATTCTGTTTTCTTGGTTTTGCTTGGGAAGATGCTGTTGAGGGGTCGGCCATTCCACTTTAGCTCATTTTCTTGTATTTATGTTAGATTTTGCTGTCTTTTTGCTTCTTTTGTTAATTTGAGCTCATTTAATCCTGAAAATACAAAAGGAAGACAAAAACACACTTTTTCCAACATTAGTATTAAAAAAGGGTTAGTTTTATGCCACATTTGATACAATTTATATGTTGCATTTTGCGCATATCAAATACCCCCACACTTGAATCTTTGCTTGTCCTCAAGCAAAACTCTTTATAATGTGGCTTTATTCACTCCCAAATGGAATGGGTAGAAGAGAAGGTTTTTTTTTGGGCTTGTCATAGAGTGTCGGGATTTCCTAGATTCTTTATTGAGGTTTTATTTTTATTTATTTACAATCCTATTCGGCATGATTTATTAAGAACATTCCTTAAGATAAATTACTTATTTGGGCATAACATACCTTTTCAAAATCTTATTTATATTCAAGTTCACAAACCTCACGGGAGATCACTCAACACTCGGCCGAAGGTGTATTTTTAGTGAATCACTCGAGAGCGGCATGGAACTTACTTCTACCATAAGCTTGCCAAGCAATCAATCCCTCCTTTTTAACTATATACCTTTGTAAATATCAAGAGGACTTTATGGGTTTTTTGGCTTGGGCTAAAGGTGGGTGGTTGGGTTAGTGGTTAGTAAAAAGGGCGAAAGGCGTAATAAACGTCGGTTTGAAAGACTTTTTATTTTTTATATTTTTATTTTATTTCGATGGATTGTTCAAACAAAGAGATTTGATAAACTTTGTTTGTTTGTTTGGCTTCATCGAAATATATATATATATATATATATATATATATATATATATATAGGGTAGGGTTCATGAGTGAACAATGATTTATTTGTGAACAAAATGAACTTATCCTGACCATTGATTTTGTAGATCTAGATTTTTTCTTTAATGGCATGATTGTAATTATCTTTTGTAACTTACATGTAATTTAATAGACACAAGGGTATAATTGTATATTTCTATCTTCATTTAATTAATTAATTTTTTATCTCTCCTGATTTCTCTTTCCAATTAAAAGAATATTTAATTCCATTGTCTATATTTTTTTTCCTCTCACATATTACCTAGCTTATTATTTCATAATTTAAAAAAAAATACAAACATTATCAAATATTGTTCCATCTAGAACATAATTAAAAATATTTAATTACATTCTCTATACATATATGTATTAGATCAATGTTTGATGAAAAGATGTATAGTGGAAACAATATGTAGTAATACACAAGTGTATACTATGTACTTGAATAATACACAGGTATATACGTCTGGTATATACCGACCCGTATACACATATGTACTTGAATAATACACAAGTGTATAAATCTGGTTTATACCGACCCGTGGAAACAAGATGTAATAATACACTAGTGTATAAGTCTTGTATATACTGACCTCTATACACATATGTTAAAAATCATAATTTAATTAGGTTTAATATTTAATTTTAAAAGGAACATAACAATTTATTTAAAAAAACATTAGCCCTTCAATCTCTTATAATTAAAATAATAGAGAAATAATTAAAAATAAGAGAGAGAGAGGGAGAGTTAAGAGAGGAGAAAATTAAGGAATTTTAATTAAAAGTACTTGCCTAATGTCAATCTTACCCTTTTAATCTAAAAAATGATCAAGGGCCAAGATTAGTTCACTTAGTTCACTTTCAAGAAGTTGTTCACTCATGATCCTAATCCTATATATATATATATATATATATATATATAATTTTTTTTTGAAACTCATAAGAGAACCGAACGTTGTTACTAAAAAAATAAATAAAAAGGTTTAGGTGGGTAAAAAGAGTTGTTTTGGGTTATGAAATGAAAAGGTTAAGGCTCAAAGGGGTTAACTAGGGGGATTTTGGGTAGGTGGTAAAAAAGAAAAATAATGGTATAGAATGAAAAAGGGTTAGTCCTAATGTCTCCATCATTTACTTACTCGGGTTTAAGTTGGTAAGGACCGGGAATATATTATTGTGGCAAGTTCTAGAGTCGTATGAACCAAGCGGCTATTCACACAAGAAATGAAAAATGAGCATTTAGTGTAAAGATATATATATTTGTATGCTCGTTAACGGCTCAAAACTCACTTTTGTGGGAAAAGGGTTTTTTTATGTGATCAAGTATATAATCAAATTTTAACTAAGTTTGTCATGCCTTTTCATAATTTTCTTATGTTGGTTCTTTTTATCACGACGCTATCGGTTGTAAATTTGTAAAAATATAACCTTGTTAAGTCTTGAATTCCCAACTTAAACTTAGACAAGTAAAAAAAATGAAAATTTTTTTGGAAAAAATTTGGGGTGATTAGCGGTTACAATAGAGTTTTGTGTAAGGCTTGTTATTAGGACTTGCAAAATTCAAGGTTTTAGCATCCCCCCCCCCCACACACTTAAATTACACATTGTCCTCAATGTGTCCCAAAAATAAGTTTTTAGGTTGATTGAATGTGTAAAATGGTGTTAAAAGCAAAATTTTATGTTACTGGCAGTCTGGACACGGCCCCGTGTTGGGTGGACACGACCCCGTGTTCAGGTGCCAGTAACGAAAACTTACAGAAGTTGGACACGGGGGCGTGTTGGCTGGGCACGACCCCGTGTTTGGTAAAAATCTGCAGAAAACTAAACAAACAGCAGGTCTGGGAGGTGGGCACGGGGGCGTGTCGGCTGGACACGACCCCGTGTGGACAGTCTGCAAGGCTGAAAAACAGGTTTCTTTCTCCAGTTTTCCTGTCCTGGCTTTAGTAGTACTAACGTTTAGTACTCTAAGCCTTGTTTGTACCTGTTCTAGCAATAAATACCACACCAAACAATATCAAACGTCCTAAATTACCAAGTCAAACATCAAACCATCAAGTTAAAAGTAAAAACAAAAGCAGAAAATAAAAATAAGTTAGGGAAAGTAAATTGTTCAACACTTCGGCACGCAGGCCGGAAATTGTCTGATAGAAAGGGAAATTAACCTGTGGGCTCACCAACCGTCCACTCCTACTCCTTCTTCACCCTCCTAGTCCATGTCTTCATCACTGTCATCACCTCCTCCCCCATGACCCGCCATATACTCCCGGATGTTCCCGATGTCGTCTTGGATATTGGTGATGTTTCTTTCAATGGGCCCGACCCGGTGGTATGTGTTGTTGGCAAGGTTGTAGGTGTTCCTGGTGCACATAAGGTTTTCCTGCAAAAGATCATGTAAACTTTGAAAGTTAGGAAAACCACCCCCTTGTGAGGAGGATTGGCCCGGATCACCATGGGGTTGGTACTGGTACTGGGGAGGTGGAGCGTGAAGGACTAGCACCTCTTGTGGGTTCCATGCATGGCCTTGCATCCTCTGAAAGCTTACCGACCCATCTTCCGCCTCATAGATTAGGTTCATAGCACCACAAATGTGCACATCAACCCGTCCCGACCATGGGCTCCTCTGGAAGGACCTAGGGATGTTCGTGAAGTGCTTGAAGAGGCGGTACACCCATCCCCGGTAGAAGATAGGGGTTGGTGCATGAGCAAGCCGGTTCGATGCATGTTCCGGAGTAGGAGGAATGGAACATCGAGGGCTCTTCGGGTGTGAATGCAGTGGAGGACTACCAAATCTCTCAACCCAACAACGCTGCTGCTGTCGTGTCTCTGACTAAGAGAGTAAGTAAGGAGCCTGTGAATGTAGCGATAGAGCGGATCCCTTAGCTTAGTGCTCTTAGTACTGCTCGGATTGTAAAACCCATCACCAATCTGAGCCCATGCAGCCTGGCGTTCATTCTCATCAATCTCTCGCATTCCCCCGGTATTTTCCTCATTTCCCACATCCTCTTCCGTATACAACCCCACTACTGCCCCGAATTGCGCCATTGATATAGAGTATCTTGTTCCTCCACAACGAAATTCAACCGCATTGTTATTAAAAGGGTCGGTTCTTGAATTGAAAGTGAAGGTGCTGTAGAACTCCATGGTGCATTCGTGTACCGACCGGAGTCGAGTGGACAAAGCAACCCTGAGCGGGCCGGTAACGAGGTTGTTGAAGCGGTCAAGCTGGTTCACCATGAGTAACAGGTCCGTGCATGCTTGCATTGGGTATTCCTCGGGTCTTGTTTGAAGCGTATCACATCTGGTCCTAGCATCGAGCTTATTAGCGTTGAATCTCGTGAACTTCTTCGACATCTGAAAGAATACACCAAAAGTTAGCACGAAACAGTGGAATTTTTGGAGAAAACTGCAAACAGTGAGCTGGACACGGCCCCGTGCTCAGCGGGCACGACCCCGTGTCCAGGCTTCTGTTACTCAAAAATTGCATTTTTCGTTCCGGTCCCGAAAATCTGAAAATTTTTGGCCAAGTAGGTGCGGTTTCCCCCGAAAATAAAACCCCAAGTGCCTTTTTTCCCAAAACAAACCGTTTACCACTTCGATTTTATCTTTTTCGGTTCAAAAACAAGGGTTTGGGGTTTTTATGAGAAATCGGGCAAATCTATCAACAATACAAGTGTATTTACTTCCTATTACACTAATCTAAACTAATGCTAACAGATTATAACAAAAATTTGAGGTTTTATCTGAATGAACTTTAAGAACCCTAGATTTTTTTCCAAATTTTTGATGTTTTAACTACATGCAAGTAACTAATCTAACTACTAATGATGATAGAATCATACCTTGATATTGTTAGAATGAGAGGAGACGTCGAAAATCTGCGAAATGAAACTGTTTGTGAAAAAAGGGGTTTTTATCCCGATAGTTGCGCGGACACGGCCCCGTGCCGAGCAAAGTTTTAAATTTTTTTAAGTGCACGTGTGAGTGCCCTATTTTCCCAGAAACTTGGTTCGAAGACTTACCGTTTTCGATGTTTACACGCTTGTTCGTAACTTACCAGGAATGATTCTGCTGCCTTTAGTCGTCAACCGTTTGGAGCGAGATTTCTTCCTCTTCATCCTCAATGGATCCTTGATAGAGTTTCAGCCGTTGGCCATTGACTTTGAATGGGATTCCTTTTTGAGATTTAATTTCTACTGCACCGTGAGGAAAAATATGGGTGACGGAAAAAGGTCCTGACCACCTAGATTTTAGTTTACCCGGAAATAATCGCAGTCGTGAATTAAACAATAGAACCTGATCTCCTACCCAAAATTCATTAGGCCTAATGTATTTGTCGTGTAAGTTTTTCATTCTTTCCTTATAAATTTCCGAGTTAGAGTATGCGTAGTTCCTTAGTTCGTCTAATTCATTTATTTGACAAAATCAATTTTTTCCTGCAATATCAAAATCTAAGTTTACATTTTTTATTGCCCAGTAGGCTTTTTGAGCTATTTCTACCGGCAAATGACAACTTTTTCCATAGACGAGCTTATATGGGGTTGTGCCTATAGTGGTTTTATAAGCAGTACGAAATGCCCATAAAGCATCATCTAATTTATCGGCCCATTCCTTTTTATTTAATCCTACGGTTTTTTCAAGTATTCGTTTTAAACCACTATTAGTCACTTCGGCTTGTCCGTTTGTTTGAGGGTGATATGTTGTTGAGACCCGATGATAGACCCCATATCTTGTTAAGATTTTTTCGAGTTGATGGTTACAAAAATGGGTACCTCTATCACTTATTAATGCTTTAGGCGTTCCAAAACGAGAGAATAATTTTTTTCAGAAATTTTACCACAACTCTTCCATCATTTGTTGGAAGTGCTTCGGCCTCGGCCCATTTAGACAAATAATCAACTCCCACAAGTATATATTTGTTTCCTTTTGACGGTGGGAAAGGTCCCATGAAATCGAGTCCCCACACATCAAAAATTTCACAAACGAGAATGCCATTTTGTGGCATTTCATTTTTGGAAGAAATATTACCTGTTCTTTGGCAAGCATCACATGTCTTGACAAGATTTTTCGCATCTTTGTAAATGGTCGGCCAATAAAATCCTGAATCAAATACCTTCCGTGCTGTACTGGCGGCACCATGATGTCCTCCGTATGGACCTTCATAACAATGGCGGAAAATTCTTCTTGTTTCGTTCCCATGTACGCACCTTCAGATGAGTTGGTTAGCACACATTTTGAAAGATAAGGGTCTTCCCAAAAGTAATGCTTTACATCAGCAAAGAACTTCTTCCTTTGGTGATGTGGCCATCCTTTGGTAACTATACCGCTAGCTAAGTAATTTGCATAGTCGGCATACCATGGTTCTTGTCTGTACTCCACCATCTCCAGGGACTCTATTGGAAATTTTTCGTTGATTTGTTCGTCCCTGGTTGCCTCCAAAGCTGGGTCTTCTAGGCGCGAAAGATGATCTGCTGCTGTGTTTTCTACTCCTCTTTTGTCTTTGATTTCAATATCAAATTCTTGGAGGAGTAGAATCCACCTGATCAAACGGGGTTTGGCATCTTATTTCTTGAAGAGGTATCGGATAGCTGCATGATCTGTATAGACTACAGTTTTAGAAAGAATAAGGTAAGAACGGAATTTATCAAAAGCAAATACCACGGCTGGTAATTCTTTTTCAATAGTTGTGTAATTCTCTTGTGCATCATTAAGTGTTTTACTAGCATAATAAATTGGGTGGAAATGCTTTTCTTTTCTCTATCCCAAGACTGCTCCGACAGCAAAGTCACTTGCATCATACATGATTTCGAAAGGTAGTTTCCAATCGGGCGCTATCATGATAGGTGCATTGACTAGCATTTCCTTGAGGGTTAGAAATGCTTGATTGAAATTTTTGTCAAAGATGAAAGGCGCATCTTTTTCAAGTAATTTTGTTAGAGGTCTTGAAATTTTTGAAAAGTCTTTGATAAACCGTCTGTAAAATCGGGCATGCCCTAAGAAACTTCTGATTGCTCTAGCGGAGGAGGTGGAGGTAATCGAGAAATTGTGTCAATCTTTGCTCGATCAACTTCCATTCCTTCGCTCGAGATCTTGTGAACGAGTACTATTCCCTCTGTTACCATGAAATGGCATTTTTCCCAGTTAAGGGCGAGGTTAGTTTCCTCACATCGGGATAGCATTCGTTCGAGGTTATCGAGGCATTGGTCGTATGAATCTCCAAAGATAGAAAAGTCGTCCATGAAGACTTCCATTGTCTTTTCTATCATGTCATGGAAAATGGCCACCATGCAACGTTGGAAAGTTGCGGGGGCATTACATAGACTGAATGGCATGCGACGATAAGCAAAAGTTCCATAGGGGCATGTGAAAGTTGTCTTTCCTTGGTCTTCAGGTGCTATTGGAATTTGAAAGTAACCTGAAAAACCATCCAAGAAACAGTAAATTTATGACCGGATAGTCGTTCTAACATTTGATCAATGAAGGGCAAAGGAAAGTGGTCCTTCCTCGTTGCTTCATTTAATCGTCTGTAATCTATACATACTCTCCATCCTGTGACGGTTCTCGTTGGTATTAATTCATTATTTTCATTAGTTATTACCGTCATACCTCCCTTCTTTGGGACTACTTGGACTGGACTTACCCATGGACTATCGGAGATAGGATAAATAAGTCCGGCGTCAAGCAGTTTGATAACCTCGTTTTCAACCACTTTTTGAACATTTGGGTTTACTCTCCTTTGTGGTTGTATCACGGATTTGTAGTCATCGTTCATCAGAATTTTGTGCGTGCACATGGAAGGGCTTATTCCTTTTATATCTACAAGCTTCCAAGCGATCGCATTTTTATGTTTTTTTCAACAGTTTAATTAATTTTTCTTTTTCTATATTATTTAATTTAGATGAAATAATTACAGGAGAACCACCATCTTTGTCTAGAAAAGCATATTCCAAACCTTTTGGAAGTTCTTTGAGCTCAAGAGGTGGGTCTTTAGGAGACTCCTTATTTTGGGGCTTATCCAGATTAAGAACTTTAAAGGTTTGTTCTATGGCGACCTCTTCTTCAACAAAGTGGTCAACTTTTTCACTTGTATCGGGTGGCTCATCTTCATCTTCAATTAGGAGGTCATTATTGCCAAAAGGATATTTCATTGAACGTTCAATATCTATGCTCCTTTTGAATGCCCCTAATTGAAGAGGTAGATTATTAAGCTTCCGGTTTTTCAAAGGTTCATGAGTTTTTACAAAAGGTCTTCCCAACACTAAAGGAGCGTCATCGAGGATGACAAAGTCGGTTGGAATAACCAATTGATCTGTTTGAACCAAGATATCCTCAACTACACCGATTGACTTTATTACTTTCCGATTGGATAGAAAAATGGGTATTTGAATTGGAGCAAAATCACTAATACTTAATTTTTCGAAAATGTAATTGGGCATTATGTTAACACAAAGATCTTTATCAATGGTGATATTACTAATAAATGAATTTTGAAAAAAACATGGAACCGGTGTAATGTTAATTTCAAAAGGGTCTTCTTTTATTAGTGAAGTTTGATCATTAGTTAACTTAACACTTACCATTTCTTCAATTTTTGCGTTAGTGTTTAGCTCCTTTAAAAACTTAGCATGAGTTGACACTAAACAATGGTTTTCAAAAGAATGTGACAAGAGATTAATTTCTTCAAAATTAGACTCTTCTTGGATTTTAACGTTATCGGCCTCACCTTTTTCGTTGTTTAACTCATGTGTCGGTTTTTTACTTGTTTGTTCTTCCCTTTTTAACTCTTCAACTGTCGTTTCTTTATTTAATTCCTCTCTTGCGCGGGACTCCTCTTCCCTTGCACGAGATTCTTTTATGTAACGTTCGATAGTTTTAAGTTTTTCTACTATCCTATCGGCTATGTCGGTGATAGAGTAAGGATCGGGATCCTCAAAGCTTGAATCCGGTTGTTCGATCCTTGGTTCCTCATAGTACCCATATGAAGTAGATGGTTCATACCATTGTTCTTCATTGTAAGCATATGATGGATAAGGGTCGAATTGTGTTCTTCATAATACTCATATGAGGTGGGTTGCTCACGCCATGGTTCCTCATAATAAGTATATGAAGGTGGTGGTTCATATCTTGACTCCTCAAAGTATGAGTATGAAGGTTCATACCTTGGTTCATCAAAATATGAGTACGAGGAGGAAGGTTCATACCTTTGGTCTTCATAAGATGTGTATGAAGTCGATGGCTCGTACCTGGGCTCCTCATAATAGTTGTATGAAGTGGATGGTTGAAATAAGTTACAACATTGTACCGAGTGCGGGTTACCATAATTAGTGCAATATTCTCTTATGTAATCATCCTCCTCATAGGTGTAGTTGTAGCCTCCTGAGTATTGATCCATAGGAATCACTCAACAGACTACAACTGAGTCTCAGGACACGGCCCCGTGTTTGGTGAACACGGCCCCGTGTTCAGGGTCTGTATCTGGGCGTTTTAATTAAAGTTACCGGTCTCGTTGAGCACGGGGGCGTGTTCAGTGAGCACGGCCCCGTGTTCAGACTCTGTATCTGGGTATCTAACTAAAAATATGCAGCACGGCCCCGTGTTCAGGCTACTGTAAATGCAAACTAAACTAAAACGCAGAAAAATGCGCGCGCGTTTTAAAAAGGTTTTGAAAAACTGATTAGGCCGTCGATTTTAAGCTTTCTTAAAATCCTTGTGTCCCCGGCAACGGCGCCAAAAACTTGATGTGCATGAAGTGTGTTATATTTTAGGTATGTATTTTAAGCCCTTTTACACTTTTTAGCCAAGTTTTAAATTTATAAAACACGATATTTACTAACACTAAACACACATATGGGCAAGTGCACCCATCGTGGACGTAGTATAGTGTTGGTAAGATACCGAGGTCGTCCAAGGACACAAGAGCTTTTAGTACCGGTTTATCCTCAACGTCTAATCAAACCAAAATGTTAGGAAAAGATTTTTAAACTAAGAAAATAAAACTAACTAAAATGCTGAAAATAAAAATAAAAATAAAAACAGATAGACAAGATGAATCACTTGGATCCGACTTGTGTGTTAGTGTAACCTTTGATTATTTTTCGCACTTTTGCACTTATTTAAGAGATTATCTTAGTTATTGTAGTAGGCCCCTCTTTTGAAGGCGACGTTACCCTCATCCCAGTAGTTTGAGTCAGCAAGGATACAATCCTAAAGGGTTGGATTATTGAAAGATAATTAATTAAGTTATTAATGCATAATGTGGTAGGCCCCTCTTTTGAAGGCGACGTTACCCTCAGCTAAGTAGTCTGAGTCAGCAGGGATACGTCCTAAGTAGATGGGTTAAAGTTTTAATTGTAGTTTAACTTATGAGGGGATCAAAGAGTTTGGACCCTCGCCATCCAACACCTTTGGGTATTGAAGGAGGTCCTACTAAATTTGACCCATGTCCCTTGCAGGATCTCTAAACGCTGAACAATGGCAAGACTCTTACCAAACCGTTCCCTTAACCCCCGACCTGGTAGCCAACATACATCCATATAGACCGTGGAGATATGAATGGTGAAAATCTTTTATTTTATATAGACAGTAAAATAATGCCAAGACACCACGGACAAACGATAAGGAAGAATCACCTTCAACATAAGAAACTAGTAATTAAAGTCATTAATACAAAACCAATTAAAAAGTGCAAAAGATTAAAAATAAAAAGTATTACACTAAACACTTGTCTTCACCAAGTGATGTAAGAGACTTAGGCAAACATGGCCTTTGATTGTCAAGAACTCTTACGATCAATCTTGGATCCCGAGACGACTCACACACTCTATGATGGACAATGGATGATGGTGGTGGATGATGGTGTTATGGTGGTGGTGGTGGGTGGTGGGTGAAGTGTGAGAGAGATGGTGTGCCAAGGGATGAGTTGAAATGTCTCCAAGCACTCCTATGTATAGGCTGAACAGAAGCTCGGGCACGGCCCCGTGCCCGCTGGGCACGGCCCCGTGTCCATCCTTGTCTCTCTCCTCATTAATTGTAATTCGCAATTGAAATAAATGCGCCTGCAGGAGTCTGACCACGCCCCCGTGTCCACTGGGCACGGCCCCGTGGTGGGCAATAGAAGCTTCTAAAGGTTTGTCTTTTCTGCTGCTTCTTGGGCACGGCCCCGTGCTCGCTGAGCACGGGGCGTGTTCAGTCTTTTGTTTTCTTGGTTTTGCTTGGGAAGATGCTGTTGAGGGGTCGGGCATTCCACTTTAGCTCCTTTTCTTGTATTTATGTTAGATTTTGCTGTCTTTTTGCTTCTTTTGTTAATTTGAGCTCATTTAATCCTGAAAATACAAAAGGAAGACAAAAACACACTTTTTCCAACATTAGTACTAAAAAAGGGTTAGTTTTATGCCACATTTGATATAATTTATATGTTGCATTTTGCGCATATCAGCTATGCTGATAAGCGAAGAAAGCCACTCAAGTTCCAGGTTGGGGATCGGGTGCTACTCAAAGTCTCACCTTGGAAAGGTGTAGTTCGTTTTGGCAAACGAGGCAAGCTCAATCCGCGTTATGTCGGACCGTTAGAAATCATTGAGAAAATTGGCATGGTGGCCTACAGGTTGAATCTACCTGAAGAACTCAGCAGAGTTCACAATGTTTTCCATGTGTCGAATCTGAAGAAGTGTCTGTCAGATGAGACCCTCATAGTTCCCTTAAAGGAGCTCACTATCGACGACCAGCTGCGATTCATCGAAGAACCAGTAGAGATTACGGATCGAGATGTTAAGATTCTCAAGCGTACCAGAATACCTCTCGTCCGAGTTCGTTGGAATTCCCGTCGTGGCCCAGAGTACACCTGGGAACGAGAAGACCAAATGAAACTCAAGTACCCCCAGCTGCTTAAGAAAAACACAACCACTACTGAGGCTGAAGCTACTTCAGAATTTCGGGACGAAATTCCAAATCAACGGGGGGATGATGTGACACCCCAGGAAAATCAGGAAAACCACGCAATTTAACTAGCTTCCTCAGTAACCACGTGCTAAATTTCGGGACGAAATTTTCATAACAGGGGGAGAATGTGACAACCCTCATAATTCCATGTATCCGTACAAATTATTAATGATAATTAAAGTGCTTGATGACTGTGCTGAATCACTTAACTGCTTTCTGATTACTGTGTTATACTTACATGTGCTTGTTAACATACTAGTAGTTTACAGAAAAGTTACTAAATAGTCCGGTATACTTTCCTGAGTGTTGAAAATTAAAAATGTTACAAAAATATATATGTAGGACACTTTACAGATTAATTAAGCACTTTAACGGAACAGTATCAAACCGAACAACCGGACATTACCCGGAACACCAAAATAATGCTAGAAGCATTGTTTTTGGTTTTCTAAGCTAGTTAGGGTCCCCGAACACCCTAACACACTATGTATTACATAACACCCTTAACCGACTAACTAAATGACATAATATCTAACTAATTAAGTTAACCACCATTGAAACTCAACTAAACTAACCCCCCCTCCCCATAACTGGTTGTGAAGTGGGACCCCACCCACTTGATTTTCTTGAATAGTTTATTGGGTTTTAAGGTACTTAGGGAACCCTTAATCTAATGGTTAAAAACATGTTGGGAGTTTATTTAAAGAAACCACAAGTCCCCCATTCATTCTTATCCTCACAACATTCAAACACTTCCTCTCCTCCTCTCTTTGCTTGTTTCGGCCGAACCCACACACAACCACCATCACCATCATTCAAGCTCTTTCAACCAATCTCTAGTGATCCAAAGGTGTTAGAGATCATACAACGAAGCTCGGTGTGTTCGGAAGTTGAAGGACCTCTCTCATCTTCTTTTATCCACCACATTGCTTCACATGAACTCCCCTAGCCTTGAGCTAGTGGTAAGAACTTAGATCCTTGTATTTTTCATCTTGTTTAAGTGGTTAATGATGTATCTTGATCAAAATATTAAGAACCCTAATGAATCTTATGAAGAAGACATGAACATAAACTTGTTAGATGTAGAAATCATGATATTCATGTGTTGTGATGCTTGTTGATTATTGTTTACTCATGTCGTTGATATGGATCATCATATGGTCTTGCTAGATCATGATTAAAAACATGATCTAGCAAGATGAGAAAGTAAGAATGTTGTAGGATGAGGGAATCATCCACACATAAACCATGAACTTGAATGAATGGGCGATTTCTTGAAAAATAAAGATCAAAGTAGGTTATAATCATATAGATCTAAACAGCAATGAGTGCTTTTTCAAAAGAACCAAGTGAAAAATATAAGTTTCATTAAATATTGGACCTTACAAAAACTAATCACATTTTTGGTGGATAAACAAGTGTAGAAACACTTGTATAAAAAGAAAAGTTTACAAAGAAATATTTTTAGTAAATATGGTTGGAAATTGTAAACACTTAAAACTATTTAAAAATAAAGTTTTTAAAGAACTAATCACATTTTAAAAGGTAACAAGACTTACTAAGTATGCTAGTAAGTTACTACATGATTTTATAAATCTTCAAGTTCATGAGTTTATAGTTTATGCTTGTTTTTGGCAAGTTCGGTAAGTAGAGGTTGTATATTGTTGATTTAGAATTGTTTGAATGAAATTTTGAAAAGAAAATGATATGCTAGTAAGCATGGACACCTCCGTTTACAAAGGGAACTCTGGCAAAATTTTCTAACATTCCAACACTTAGAAAATATTTTTCTAAAACAAGCGTTACGAGTATATTTTATAACTTGTGTTTCGAATATAAACTTCGCCATAATATTTGTGACAAAAATACAAAGTGTCGGAGGTTGATTTTATAAATAAAATGGTTAAATATATATATTTAGAATATATATTTCATACTAGGCCACTTGTGTGGATACTTGTTTATTTTGTGAGATAGTTATACTAATTTAAGGGTAAATTAATATAGCTTAACAAAGTACCTTGACGTTTGAATTATGTGGTATGTGATAGAAGTAATGAGTTGATAAATCATACGTAGGATATGCGTTATGCATGCACAAGAAATTGATTGTTATCTGTACTTTATTAGGACGTGCTTGATTTCCTGATTAATAGAGTAATTAATCTAACCGAGCAAACCAAGGTGAGTTCACACACTTTCTAAGGCATGGGATTTCCGGTGGTTGGGAATGGGTTAAAGAATTTAAAATGGAATCTACATAATCTCCTTGGGTAGGATATGTACGACCATCCTCCATAGGTAGGATGCCAATATTAATCCTGCGTATTCTCCTTGGGTAGAATACGTATGTTCGTCCTCCTTGGGAAGGACAACAACCTTAAAACTTACTAGACAAAACTCTATCATTCAGTCCCTTATCTTATATCGACTTAATCGCCGAGGCCGATGGCGAGCGGGTCATTAATTAATAACGCTATTAGGTTTAACAAACCTCACACCATGCCATTCGGACGGGCGTGTACTAATGGACTATGGCAAACTGTCAATGATGATATACATTGACGTTGGGCACATTTAATGTTCGTCAGTTGTCGATATGGTAACGGTCTAGTAGTTCACAAGGGGAAGCCCCCACTGATCATGGATATGGATTGGGTAATATAGAAGGAACTGGTTAATCATACTTTCAACTTTGGGGTAACCCCCACGGCAATTAAGCCAACGAAAGACAAACCATGTTTTCGAAAACAACTTAAAACTAAACAACCAAACGTGAACTCGCTCAACTTTGTTATTGACTCGTTGTTACATGCCTTACAGGTCGCTAGATGCTTATGGAGCTTGCACGAGGAGGTGGTCGTTGTGGGATATGGATTGTTATGTCCCGTGCTTAATAATTAATCCTTATGAACCTATTAAACTTACGTTTTGAACTTTAAACTTATGAACTATGAACTTATGCTTTGGGATTTACCTTTAATGCTTCCGCTGTTTAATTTGAACTTGGTTAATTAGCTTTTGGTAACCAATTGTATTGTGGTTGGTTTTATTACTTAATTACGTTGTTCAATATGATTGGTGGCTCGATCCTGGTCATGTCACGCCTCCAAGCGGTGATACTCCGCGTGTGGATTTTGGGGGTGTGACATAATCAGCAAGCACAAGTACCTCTACTGGGGCTCTTAATCTGGAACGAAGGTTTTATTAACCTATTAGATTCCTAACGGGTCTTATTTAACTCGTAACTTAGACCGGTTAGTTTTAAGGAAAGGTTTACGGTTCAAAACGCATGATTAAGCGAAGACCGGAATAGAATGTGATTTAGACCTAACAAGTTTGGAGACCTGTATAATATGGGTAAACTAAACACATTCTGGATTTTGAGGCAAAAATGATAAGGTTTGACCCGTTTCGGTCAATTTATGCAAACTAGTTACATAAACCGATCCGAACGCGAAATATGCGTAACGGGTAACCATAAGAGTCATATACAGGTTTCCTAAGTTAATATGCCTTAAATATGTTTTGATATCAGTAACATACCTTCCATTATGCCCAATTTGGATTTAAACTCAAATTATGCCCCGTATGGGTATTTTGGTCATTTTAAAGGCTATAAAAGAGATTAAATATAATCTAAGGCTTAGGTCTGATTTGATCGGTAAAAATACTTAATTTAATAAGTTATATCAGTAGGGTATTACATATATGTGAAATTTATTGTTTATAACCAAACTATGCACCTAAAGGGCATTTTGGTAGTTTCACATAAGGTTTAAAGGTCAAATCTGGAAATCTAAGTTAAAAACTTTTGCTTACTGTTAAAGTATAAAAATTTACTAAAAATATCAGTAGGTATCAAGTCTTATATGATAAAAATAGTTTTAATACATACTATGCATTTAAAACGCGTAAAAAGACGGTTTTAAGCGATTTCCGGGTTTTATAAGAAAAGCTGATATTTTTATCATTCCAGAAGGCTTAAAATATTTTATTTATCATATAGGACCAGTAGAAAAAGTTTTGGTATCAAAACGATTTGTAAAACTCATTTTATAGGCCAAAAGGGCAAAACCGACAATTACCGAATCAAAGCTAGAACCCTATGTTATGCTCAGTCTAAAAATAAATAAAAATCTTCAAAAATCCTAAAATATTATTTTACATCAGTAGGTAAAAGTTTTGGTATCAAAAATTGGGTTCAGATAGGCTTTATGCTAATTACGCCGTTTAATTAATAAAAAGCTTTCTAATTACGCTATTGAGCATAACTCCTAATCTAGACCTCAAATAGATGTGAAAATTTAAGGACATGTTTATAATTCAGTAACCAAGGTTATTCTCTTTTCACATTTTCAAAATTCTCTTTTTAAGATCAAAAGGGCATAACGGTCAACAATTAGGCACATAACGGAAACATGCAAATGAATAGGATAACTAAGGATCCAGGTTGTATAACCTCAGAGGGTTATACTAACCTATTACATGACCCTAAAGGAATCCTAAGGCATATCTAAACTAAGCTAAATCGGGTCAGATGTAATATGTTAGGATCCGAGGCACTCATGATTGTGTTTGTTTGTATGCACTTGACAGATCAATGAATATGTAACAATGTAAAGTGCAGCGGAAATGGACACAAACTGTATAAACACAATCAAGGAAGAAAATAGTTTGATAAACAAGTGCTTTTCATTGAGTTGAATGATTGAAAATACAAAGCAAAGCTCCCCCTCAGCCAAATACCCCAAGGTTGGTTGCACAAGATGAAAGGATTGGACTGAAGAAGAAGAATCCACTCAGTCAATCAAATGTAACAGTAGAGGGTACTGTTACATTTATAGGCAGTCCAAACCACTAAAGCATCTTGGCTGACGTCACCATGATAGTGACATCTAACGACCTAACAACCAATAAACACTGTTCTATACAAACTACTGATATACAACATCTGATAATCAGTATAATACACACTTGGGATAACTACTGCTTCACATTCCACTGTTGTAGCCTGAGCACTGATGTTGAACTTTAGTGCTTTCTTCAAAGGTGATCAGTCTTTGAGTGGGCAGTGCTTGAGTCTTCAGCAATACTTAGAAAACAACAGTAGATAGAGCAACAGTGTTTGTCTCCAGCAGTCTTTTAGAGTATCATCAGTGTTTAGTTCATCAGTTGTTGTAGTGAGCAGCACTTAAGATTCATCAGCTGTTAGAATACCACTGTCAAGGGGAAAGCAGAGAGTAAACTGCTGCTTATTGATAGTCCACTGATGTGATCCGGTTTTGGCTTTACATTATCTGTTCCTCTGTTAGGGTTCAATCCCAACAATCTCCCCCTGGAACAGATAATGCCAAAACCCTTCATTATTCAGGACCTTTATTACTCATCAAGAGTGCCTTTGCTTGATCCTTGAATTCAGCTTCAAATTCCTTGGCACTCTGGTCATCTTCATCCCTACACAATGAAAGTTCAAGGAGATCCTACAGATCTTCAACACTGAGGCCAAGTGCTTCTTTCCTTGATATATACTTCATTTCGCCATTGGATCTGACTAAAGTCAATACGTGGGTCTTTTGGTCAGACATCCACTTTAGTATTTTAAATCCTAATGGGTTTCTTGGGAGAGAATTATTCTTAGATGAGTTGGGGGATGATGGCCTTGTAAACACTTGCAAGCTCTCAGACATTCTTTTGAAGGCTTCTTCAATGACTTTGTTTGCTGCAGCTATGTCTTCTACAGTTTCTTGTTCAATAAGCTCTTGCCTTTCAATTTCTGACATGTCTGTTGCAGTGTTTGGAGATGCAGGCTTGTTTAACACCTTCTCAAAAAGGTTTTGAAGCTTTGATGAGCTATCTTCTTTCAGACCCATTTTCATGATTGCGTCCTTGAAGTACTCTGCTTCTTTTTCTTTGACCTCTTCCTCAGTCAGTTGTTTTCCTTCCTTTTGGTCTGACACAAAAGTAGGTTTGTATGCTTATTTGAACATTGTCTTGAGGTTTTCAATCTGCTGTTCAAGTTTCTTCATATGTTCTTGTTTCTTTGAAGCACTTGAAGCAGTTGTCTTTCTTTTCTTTAGCCTTTTATCGGCTTCATCAGTCTGCTGTCTGGACCATTTTGATATGGCTTCAGCAGTGTCTATCTTTGCATCCACCAGCTCCTTTTTCTTCCCTTTGTATTCAGCAGTGAGGTCAGCAATGAGCTTTTTGTATTTGCTCCAGTTTGGAGCATTTTTCTTCTTTGCAGGATCATTCTTTATTCTTTGAATCCTCTCTGCCTCATGCTTTAAAGCGACTAATGGCCATTCTTTAAACTGTTGTTCATCAGCAGGAGAGAATTTTTCTTTCATGATGTAGGCTAGAAGTTGTTCTCTTAATTTCTTCTTTTGGTCAGCCTTTTCTTTGATTAGCTCTTGTGCAAATTCTTTTATCTGCTTTACTTTTGTGAAGTAGAACTCCAGTCTTTTAGCAATCCTTCTTCGCTTAGACCTTCACTTTCACTTTCAACCTTAGCTTTTATTTTAGCTTGCCTTGCCTTGATCTTGAGGTAATCACCCATATCCTCTGGTGGCATGTAGCCTATGAGTGAGGAGAATCTTCTTTTTGAAGAATCTTCTTCTGTATAGAGTTGCCTCATCTCATTTTTGAGAGCTTCAATTTCCATTGGATATTTTGCAGCATTAGGATCATGTATTTCCTCATTGGCAGGGATTGGCTTTCTTTTTCTACTGATGAGCTTTGGTTATGATATAGGAAAGGTGATAGCAGTGGTGGATGATTGACTAACAGCTGCTGAAACAACTGGTGTCTCAACTGCTGTTGTCATTACAACTACTGATGTGTCAGTAGATGTCTTCTGCTTTTGAGCAGGGGTTATGATGTCAGTTGTTTGAGTGGTGGTTGTTTGAGTGGTGATCAGTGGTTGACTAACAGTAGTTGAAACAACCGGTGTTTCAACCACTGTTGCCATTACAATAGATGTTGTGACATCTGTTGTCTTCTGCTTTTTGGCAGGGGGTGATGATGGTTTGGCTGTTTTTGATGGTGATGGTGGTTTTTGTGCTGTAGACACAGTTGGTGGTGGAACAGTGGTTGTGATGGCATGTGATGGAGTGGTGTGTGTTGGAGGTGTGTGTGTTGATGATAAGGCAGCTGTTTGGCTACTGACAGCAGTTTTTGTAACTACTGATGTATCAGCTGTTTGAGTTAAAATTTTTGAGGTTTTGGATTCTTCTGGTTCAATATACAACCCATCTTCAATTCCTTTCTTTTTCAACTTGATTTTCTCCCCCTTTTTGGCATTATCTGCAAGGGGTGTATCCATGAAGAAGATGGTAGATGGAACTTTTTCACCATGAGCAGTCTTTTGGATGCTGGCCTTTATAGCCTTGATATCTGCTTGAGTGTCTTTAAACCTTGATTCCACCATGTTGGTCAGCATTTGTACTTGAATAGCATGCTTTTTATCAGCCATTTGTTGTTGTTTTTCAAGCATTGGTTGGAAAATATTCCAAAGCTCATTTGCAGCAAATGCATGTTGTGCAGGTGCTTGAGCAGGAACAGCAGTAGCCTATGCTTTCTGAGCTATTAAAATCTCTTGCACCATATCTTTAATCTCAGCAACTGAACCTTCGAGTTTTTCAACTCTATCCGTCAATTCTTGATAATTTGAATCATCACCTACATTAGCAGGATCATCTGAATCCCCACCAGTGGTGGTTGTACCAATGTGTGACTTAGGAACTGAGTCCCAAAAATCATCCATTGATGCCCCTTTTTGTTGGTACTGGGGACTTCTTTCTTTAGCACTCGATAGACCTTTGATTGTACCGGTGGTTAAAATTAACTCACTGGTGGTTACCGATGTTGCCATGGAAGAAATTGCCTTCAAGGGAGTCTTATTAATGTAACAAATGTCCAACTGAAGATCTGTTGATCCATCAGTTGTAGTTGCTGCTCCACTTGAACTACCACCGAGAGTTACTTGTAACTCAGGGGGTATAACCTCCTCAGCTGTTGCTGGGATAGCAGAGGTATAAGCATCAGACCCAGTCACTTGTGGAGGTATACTCTCAGTAATGGGTGATAGAGAGGAACTGGTTTGTGTCTGTGCAATATCAACTGCATGCAACAGGGGTATTATTGATTGTGGCATTATGATTGGTGAGGGTATGGGTGTGGAAAGAGACATGTCATTGGGATCAGGACTGTGGAAGATGGATCCGAGTGGGTCCAGAGCTTCATATTGTGGGGTCCCTGTGCTTACAACCTGATCCTTTTGTGAGGATGCAGGAGGAGTTTTAGGCTGGGATTGAGATCTTTCTTCCAACTGTTGTGAGGAAGTAGCAGCAGTGGTTTCTTGCGACTTTTGTGTTGTCACTGGCATTGACTCTGGGATCTCATCTTCCAGAGTTGCCTTTGGTGTGGGTTTGGTGGGTTTTCTGGATATTTTCATTTTGGTCTTTTTAGTGGTGGCAGGTGTGGGTTTCAAAACAGTGGGTGTGCTGTTTTGATCACCTGGAGCAGTGGGCTCAGTAGAGGTTGCCTGAGGATCAGTGGCAGTTTCTAAACCTGCTCAGGCACCTTTGCTTTTAACTTTATTGGTGCCATCATTCTTAAAAATGTTTCAATTGTTAAACAGTTTATTTTGAAAGAGACACCTTGTTTGGGCAAATCTGCATCTTTCTCAACAAATTTTTGTTTAAAATAGTAGCTTAGAAATCTTGGAAAGAGCAGAAATGCCTTATTATCAACGTTTTTTACCAAGTCATCAAATATTTCCTGGGAGTAATTATAGTTTTTATCGTTTAAAATTGCATACCCCAGGCATTGGATTTTTGTTGGTATTTCATTAAAAGACGTTGTTTTATTAGAAACACACATTAGTAGTGTGTGGAATAAAAATCTGGGTGCAGAAGGGAAGTAACCCTTTTGTAGGGTATCCCTATTCGGTTGTTCTGCATAGCCCCTGTTCATGAAATCCTTTTTCAACTCGTCTTTAGTAAATGAGGTTTTTCCTTTCAAATCATCGAGTTTAAAGATTTCAGAGATGGATTTTGGAGAGATTTGTACCTTCTTACCCTGTATTGAGGAGTTGACGGTTGTGAGGATATCTCCTTGTTTTTCATGGGTGGCATTTTTCCAGAACTCTCTCTGGGTATCAAGGTAAATGGGAGCGTCTGCTGTTATCAAAGTTTTGTATTTTGACGCAGATAAGGTGTCAATGATGGAGTCGAAGGTGTGGTTATCGGTAGGTTTTGTGAGTATACCCACATAGTTGTGTGGAGCTTTGTAGCGAATCTCCGTGGTTTTAGCGGCCATTTGAGTGGCATCAGCTGTTGTGGAGGAAGATGATGGTTTTGATTTTGTTTTTGATTTTGGTTTCGTCATTTTTGATGAAGAAGATCGAAGAAGGTTTTTGGAGTTATGAGAGGGAAACTGCTATATGAAGAGAATGTTTGGAATTCAATTCGACAGTAAAACCCTGTTTGGGTATAATTAGGGTTTTATTTAGGGAAAAGGTGAATGCTGATGTGGGAGCGGTTATAATGATCTGACGGCTAAAAACTGACCACGTGCCAACCCCTGATGTTATGGTAACTAATGGAGGACAGTTGTTTTGACAACTACTGATGGAACAATCATCAGTAGTTACAAAGGTAATGAAATGAAACAGTGGATGTATCAGTGGATGGAACAATGATTTTAAGCATCAGTGTTTTGGAGAAGCAGAGGTTGACTATCAGTAGTGGATAGACTTTAGAGAGCAGATGTTGAGACACAACAGCATTTTAGGTACAACAGTGGTAGCAAATGGAATGAAGACTTTTATTACAACAACTGATAGAGCCGCAGTGTTTTAACCTTTGACAAATAATGTTAGCATCTGCTTGTTTAGATTTAGAATTTGATTTTGTCTTATCCAACATCTGTTGAGCACCAGAGATGCTATTCTTAACAAAATACATTTTAGATGTACATTATCAAGATAAAATTGTCAGCAGTTGTCTACAGAAATTTTGTTCAAGGTTTTGCCAAATGTCCATTATTCCAGACAGTGGTTTAGCATCCTAGATGATGAAATCATTTCTACTAGAGCTTCTCATTTTGTGTCTAATTACTTGAACTAGAACATGAGTATCTTAGTAGTTCGAAATTAATTTGCAATCAATTTATGATCTTTGATAATCAAACTTGAGCTTAACATGACCTTGATATATGTGCCATTTCCTTTTGACCAGATTTAGGATAGTAATTTTACATAAAAACAAGTAAATTACATCCTGACCAGAGATGAACTTTTACTATAAAAAAATGAGTAAAAGTACAGAATATATTATAAAAAGTAATATATATCTGGTTTTATTAAGAAGAAAAAACACCTTAGAAAAATAAAGGAAGTTTTGAAAATCAACAAAAGGATCTGACAGCTTTACAAATGTGTTCATGGTCATATCATTCTCAAGTTATTTTGACCATTGTTTGGGGTCATTTTCTTGTCAATTGATTGTAAATTCTTCTTTTAAGGACAATCACTGGAGATGCCGTAGTTACCTGAACAATTCCTGGATTGATGAAAGCACTCAGTTGCATGATGACCACTGTTTACCCCAATTTTAACCTCAGAAGTGTTTTATGCTTATACTCTTTTTCCTTTTGGATTCAAAGGTTTTTGAGATAACCACACTTTGATATTTATTTATTTTTTCCCTTTTTGCCCTTCCCATTCACAAGTATAGAAATACTCACTGAGAGGAAACTTAATCCAGAATCCTTTTGAAGTAATGTTTTGAGAAATCTGGCCACATTTTTCCATGTTTTATTACCAGATCTCACATCACATATGATTAGGACAGTTTTGACACCTTATTTTCTTAATGTGTTTTGACAAAGTTGTTTTGGTCCTATTGAGGATTCTCAACCTGCCTTTGAACACATAAGAATTTTGACTAAAGTTTTAATTCCCTCTTTCTTTGTTAGCAGAACACTAGTGTTTAGATGAACATAGGTTTAGCTGAACAGAGGTGCATACTTTAGTGTAAAATGTGAAAACATCGCAAATTTCGTAACAACAGTTGAAATCAATTTTGAAAATATCAAACGATCCCATAATTTAACAGATATTTTTCAGATCTGAAAACTATGAGTGACTTGTGCATGATATCACTTGTTGTGTGAAATTTGTGTGTCATATGACATCTTGGTTGTTTTACAGAGTTTCTGATTAACCATTTTGATCATGATTCACTTGTTACTTTGTTTTTTAACTGAATATAACCAACCACAGTATCATTGAATTGTGAGCTGAACTGTTATGTCAAATTGATTGTTAGATCAAATTTGACTATCCAAGCTCTGATACCAATTGTTAGGATCCGAGGCACTCATGATTGTGTTTGTTTGTATGAACTTGACAGATCAATGAATATGTAACAATGTAAAGTGCAGCAGAAATGGACACAAACTGTATAAACACAATCAACGAAGAAAATAGTTTGATAAACAAGTGCTTTTCATTGAGTCGAATGATTGAAAATACAAAGCAAATGATTACAGCATGTTTACAGAAGCTAAGCTCCCCCTCAGCCAGATACCCCAAGGTTGATTGCACAAGTTGAAAGGATTGGACTGAAGAAGAAGAATCCACTCAGTCAATCAAATGTAACAGTACAGGGAACTGTTACATTTATAGGCAGTCCAAACCACTGAAGCATCTTGGCTGACGTCACCATGATAGTGACATCTAACGACCTAACAACCAATAAACACTGTTCTATACAAACTACTGATATACAACATCTGATAATCAGTATAATACACACTTGGGATAACTACTGCTTCACGTTCCACTGTTGTAGCCTGAGCACTGATGTTGAACTTTAGTGCTTTCTTCAAAGGTGATCAGTCTTTGAGTGGGCAGTGCTTGAGTCTTCAGCAGTACTTAGAAAACAGCAGTAGATAGAGCAACAGTGTTTGTCTTCAACAGTCTTTTAGAGTATCATCAGTGTTTAGTTCATCAGTTGTTGTAGTGAGCAGCACTTAAGATTCATCAGCTGTTAGAATACCATTGTCAAGGGGAAAGCAGAGAGTAAACTGCTGCTTATTGATAGTCCACTGATGTGATCCGGTTTTAGCTTTACATTATTTGTTCCTCTGTTAGGGTTCATTCCCAACATAACACCTCGAAAATTCATGTCCAATATTATATCGACACGTGTCATGGACTTAAAACGTGTAAAGAATTGATTTAGAGGGACTAAAGTTGACAAACAAGGAATCTATGTGTGTAAAAGGATTCAAAGTGTCAACAATGAATAAATATATTTTTCAATAACCCTACATGATGTTTATACCCTTAAACGAATAAATCATGGATCATACGAAGCTAATTGTGAAAGAAAGTGAGGAATTACAAACTACAGGGGCTAAATGTGTCTACATGTTTAAAGTATACCTCTGAGTGATCTTTTAGCAGACCCGAAGCATTGTAATGATAAATTATACTCACAAGAAGGTGTGATAAAAATTTCATAAAATTTCGTTATCGTATGAGAAAGTTATGATGAAATTCGTATACGAGGGGTTAAAAGCGTCAACATTGAAATTAAAGGCTTTTCGGGTGATCATAAAGTTGACCAAGGACTTAACGGTGTTTGGTTATGCCTTGGAGCCCTTAAAAGTCAAGTTAGAGGGCCAAAAACACCAATTTTGGAACTTAAAACCACGTTTAAAAGGACCAGGGGCTAAAATGCAACTTTGGAAACTTATTTGAGGCTGTGGCGACCCATGAACGACTAAGGCTTTGCCCATCGCGGGTAGCCATACCTTACCAGTTCAGAAATAAACTGCCAGCTACCTGTACAGCCGGTTTAACCGACTTAGAAGCATGGTTTTTGATACCTGGAGCTTGTTTGATGGTTTTAAAGGGTCTAGGGACACTTGTAATCATCTGGAAGCAATCCTAGGCTTGTTTGGCATGATCAAATTGATCTTAGAAACCTATATAAAGGCCATGAACTTGGGTCTTCATTGCTCATTCACTTGTTAAGTTCACAACTCACTTCTTGGAGGTTCCTGGAACTTAAGCATCTTTCCTAGTGATCATTAGTTGTGCTTAGGACTATTGTAAGTATGCTTAACCTCCTTTAATTCAGTTTTGCTTAGTTTATTAGCGTTTAGTAAAACCGTCGTAATTAAGGTTTGACTTCATCATTAATCTTAATTGCTCCAGTCAAATTTCATTTTGAAAGTACCTATGAGTTGGTAATTATGTGGGCATTAAACCTTTAAAAGGTTACCCTCTGATTCCTACTCTAATTAGGTCAATTGTCGAGTCAAACTTGATTATAAAAAGTCAACAGAAAGGTAATTTCCAAATAAATGTCTAATTAGCAATATAGAAGCTATGCAACCTGTTTTGACATTAATATAACTTGGTAATTAATGTAAGAACATGTCTAAACATGTTCAACTCGACAATTTTCAGTTTAGGCTCGGCTCGGGACCGAAAGTCGCATAGTTTGACTTATGCTTTGACTTTCAGTTCTGACCCGTTTGAGCATGATTTAGGAATGCCTTAGAGCCTTATTAGGACCAAGTTACCTATAAGTATAACCCTCTGTGACTATTATGCCCATATCATCCTAAATGTGATTTTTGATAAAGTGAAAGAATAGAAACCTTCACTACTGATTTATAAACTTGTCCCTAAAATTTGACATCAGTTTGAGGTCTAGATTATGGGTTATGCTCATTAGCGTAATTAGAGAGCTTTTTAGTAATTAAACCGAATAATTAGCATATAGCCTATCTAAACCAAATTTTTGATACCAAACCTTTTACCCACTGATGTTATATAATATTTTGGGATTTTTGAAGATTTTTATTTATTTTTAAGCTGAGCATAACTTAGGATTCTAAGCTTGATTCGGTAATTGCTGGTTTTGCCCTTTTGGGCTATAAAATGAGTTTTACAAATCCTTTTGACCCCAAACCTTTTCCTACTGATCTAATATGATAAATAAAGTATTTTGAGCCTTCTGGAAAAAAAAACTATCAGCTTTCCTTTGAAAACCCGGAAATGGCTCCAAATCGCCTTTTTAAGCGTTTTTAACGCGTAGTATGTGTTAAAACCATTTTATAAATATAAGGTTTGATGCCTACTGATATTTTTAGTAAATATTTACATTCTAATAGTAAGCAAAGGTCTTAAGCTCAGATTTCCAATTTTGACCTTTTAGGCTAATGTGAAATTACCAAAATGCCCCTACGGTGCATAGCTTAGTTTTAAAGGATAGATTTCACATATAAGTGATACCCTACTGTTATAACTTATTAAATTAAGTATAATTACTGATTATATCAGACCCGTAACTCAGTTTGGTATTTAAACCCTTTTATAACCTTTTAAATGACCAAAATGCCCTTACGAGGCGTAATTTGTGTTTAAATTCATTTTGGGCATAATAGAAGATATCTTTCTGATGTCACAACATATTTAAGGCATATTAGCTTAGGAAACTTGCATATGGCTCTTATGGTTACCCGTTACGCATATTTCGCGTTCGGATCGGCGTTTGTAACTAGTTTGCATATATTAGCCGAAACGGGTCAAACCATATCGTTTTTGTCTCAAAATCTATAATGTGATTAAGTTACCCATATTAAACAAGCATACAAGCTTGTCCGGTCAAAACCACATTCTAAATCGGTCTTCGCTTTATCATGCGTTTGAACCGTGTCTTCCTTTTGAAAACTAACCGGTCTAAGCATAGGCTTAATTAAAGACCCTAATAGGTTATTAAAAACCTTCGTTCCAGATTAGGAGCCCAATAAAAGCTACGTGCACTTGCTGTATTTGATTTATATTTTGCTCAGGTAAATACTCTTAACTTATTTTCCCTATACGGGCTTGGGATACGGTACTATAAAAGTACCGCTTGGTCGGGTGTATGTAGTCATTTAAATCGTATGGTGATTGATGTATTTACATAACCTGTTTGATATGTATTATTTGGTGTATGGACCTTGGGGGTTAAATGACCATGTCCCGGATATCCTTTGCATCATTCAAAGAAATGGCCACGACCTAAGCACGGGGTGTAGGCGTACACCTCCCAGATGCATTATGTAAAAACTGGTATCCCACTATAAGGAATCGACCTTGTGGGCATTATACCTGTGGTGTGTCAGTTAACTTAAGTCCGGCCTTACAAACCGTCCCTAATGGACGACAAATGAGTAAAACTGTATACAAGATTATTTTGAATAATTGTCCCAAGTTATAAAATATTTTTGCCGAAGTGCATTTAAATCAATTTTCAAACTCTTTTCAAAATGAGTCAGTTAAGTTGTATTTACCAGTGCAAACTAACGTATTTTCCAAAAAGGCTAAGTGCAGGTACTAGACGAAATAGGCTAGCTACTCCAGGAATCATTACTCAAGTCTCGCAAGCTTTAGATGTCAAAGTCTGTTGAACAGTTTTCCTTTTTATTTGATCCGCCTGTGGATCTGTTTCGACTATTTTGTGATACTTAAACATTACAATTTATTCAGTTGAAATGAATCTATATCTTTTGCTTCCGATGTGCATTTATATGTTGTGTTGTTTGACTATGATGATATCAATTACGTCACGATACTCCCCACCGGGCCCACCGGTAATACGTGGAAATATTGGGGTGTGACAGTGGAAATATTGGGGTGTGACATCAGAACTGAAAGTCAAAGCAAAAGTCTACTTTTGCGACTTTCGGTTCCGAACCGAGCCTATACTCAAAGTTGTCGGGTTGAACATGCTTAGACATGTTCAACTAATATTTACCAAGTTATTAAAGTGAGAAAACTGATTTTATGACTTTTATATTAATAGTTATGAGTTTTATTTAAAACTAACCCGTTTGACTTTTATTTTAATTATTTGACTCGACAATTTAACTAAGTAAACATGGTAATTAGGAGGTGCCCTATTAAGGGTTTAATACCTACCTAGTTACGATCACGTAGCCATGTTCGTTGTGAACAATGGCTCAACCGTTTAAAAGTCAAGGCGTTTAACGAAACGTTTGACTTTTTCGGCTTTAAAACCAATAAACTAAACTAGGCATGAAAAGTGATGCTTACAAAGGGTCCAATGGACTTAAAGGAGGTTCCCAAAGATTCAGGATCCTCTTAGTTTTGCAAGCAAGAGCAGATTGCAAGGAATGGTGTGATTGATCAAATGAATTTCACCCCTATTTATAGATCTTTGGGGTAACTTGGATGATTGACATGTGTTAAGGAGGATTATAGGATCAACACATGTGTAAAACCAGCTATTAATACCAGCAAAACAGCCCATAGATTCGAAGTATGTGAGATATGGTTGTAAACCAGGGTTGCACACAGGTTTCTGAAGCTGGTAATCAGCACAGCAACTTTCATCAATTACAGTTTTAGTCCCTGTAGGCTTGTACACGGTTAAGGCCCGTTAAGCCATTTTCAAGGCTCTACAATGATGCCTAAACATAGGGGACATGAAACATGCCCAAAAATATGCCTGATGTCGGTTCGTTTGGTCGTACAGTCACGTTGTTCGACTAATTACGACGAAACACGAACGGACGCGAAAAACGATCCAAACTACGGGACGAATGGAATTTTATCAAGCCAAACACTAAAATAAAATATTTTAGTGCTTACATAAATTTTTGGATGTCCGGATATATCCAGAATGTAAGATATGCGCGAAAATGCAAACTTGTGCACTTTTTGACACTTTTAGTCCCTGCTTGACTTAAAAGTTTATTTTTGCGCACCAAACACCTCTAAGCCTATATCTAAGTTATATAAAGGATAATTAGGGCATGTTTAACTCATGGTCATATTCCGGAAGGTCCGTTACCATACGAATCGACATACTTTTGCAGTTTGACGCAAATAGTCCTTTAATCGCACAAAGTGGCACGAAATGTCGTTTAATGACATCCAAGCCTTCCATGGCCCATAATGGGCATTCCCAAGCATGAGTTTAATTATTGCTACGCTCTCGATGGCTTAAATGGTCACCAAAAGGCGTAGATTCAAAAGTTGACGCTTTAGGTCCCTCTATTGCGCAAACTTGCGCATCTCATCATTTAAAAGCATTGAAGCCTCATCTAATCCATATTAGGCATTCTTGAAAGTATTATTAAACATCACGATGCTTCGGGTTCACTAAAAGGTCAATCAGAGGTATAATTAAACATATTGACACTTTTAGTCCCTCTAACTTGCAAAGTTGCGCGTAACCTTACTTATAGGCATAAACACCTTAGTCGGCCAATAATTGGCATTCCCGAGAGTATAATCGAATATCATGAAGCTCCCGGTTTGTTAAAAGGTCACTCAGAGGTAAGAATTAACATGTTGGCGCTTTTAACCCTTCATTGCGCAATCTTTCAATTAATTCTGCAAACGGCTACACTCGATCGTCAAGTGGCTCATTTGTGAATATAAATATCGTGAGAGGTTATTTAGAAACTTATTTTAGGTATGCTAACACTTATAGTCCTTTCATAATCAAATTTTTTGATTTTTCAAAAAATTAGTCCCTTAAATTCAATGTTTGACTTCATTAGGGTTTATTACACGTGTCAATACATCATTAGACGTGATTTTACGAGGTGTTACAATCATCTTGTCTATCAAACCTGCAACATGTATTAAATACAATCAACAAAAGTTGGCGAGTATACAAGTTTTTCTATACATAGCATAATATAGATTAAAATAGTTTAACAGCTCATATCCAACAAGAATAACAATATGCAAGTTACTAGTATGTTGAAACGGTGAAAGCTATATGTTCAAACCCAAGAATCTAATGCGTTAATATAGCCTATCCCAAAGAATAACCAGAGGTTAACATGTTTAACTTAACAATACCCCAAGACTAGTGGGCGGTGCATTACTCCTATAGCGTTATAATTGTTAACGTAGGCTTGTACGAAGTTAATGAGCATATAGACACGAAGAGTTTACATAACATACGAGATAAACAAGCATCATATAGTTTCATGTTCAACATAGATAAAGAGTGATTCAAAGAGTTTCAAGTGTTTTCGTGTATTTATATAGAATACATGTTGCACCCAAAAGTGTTAAAAGTAAAATGGGTTTGAGTATACTCACAAAATTGCATATGCTTTCCGATTATCCAATGTGACGAAGTTGTTGAGACTAGAAAGTTGAATGTGTTCGATTTGGAATTTAAGAGGTGTTTTTATATGGTTTAAGGGAATGAAAATAACATATGTGAAAGTAATCATCTCGTACACATAACACTTGTTCTTAACGCTATGAAAACTCGAAAGAGTTTAGATGTTTTCATGGGACAAAAGCCCAGTAGAATCGTGACAAGCATTATGGTCCTTAGACGATATAACCTACTATCTTGACAATGACCACTAGTTCATCATCAAGAGTTCAATTACTTGGATAATATATAAGTATTATATAATGTACATTATGTGATATAGGTCAAGCATGAGATAAAAGGATGAATCCCCCATTTAGGAACCTCTTTATAATTCACATAAGTCATGTATGAGGTAGGAAGAACAAGTCTTCCATTTAGGTACCTCTTTGGTGTTCACCACTACATTTGTTGTTGTAAACAATCAAGGAGGGTCTTAAACATACAATGAATAATGAAATTATTACAACTAATCTAAGGAAAGCATCAAGTAATGTGTGGATTTTCAAGTAGGATAGCCCAAGCTAGTCCTAATATCACACAAACATCAAGCTTTAAGCTTGTTCATTACTTATAGGTTAAACCCTAAACAAAACAGAAAGTTTATGAGGTTTGCACCTCTGATTTTAAGTGTCACAACCTTGTTTTTAAGCCCAACTAACCATTCAATTGATTATGAGCATAAGGACATAGGAATGTGTATGAGATAACTCAAGTTTAAGCAAGATTAACAAATTTTGAATTAAACAGAAAGTTTCAGTCCACTTTGGAGCCTTTTTGGTGATGTTCCAGGCCCTGGTTTTCCATGGAAAACCTGTGAAGTCATCCCTAAGGTTGTTCCAAGTGATTTGCAAAAAGAATCAATGAAAAGACTAAGAAATGAAGAAGTTATGCATTTTTTAGTAACTTGATACGAATCTGATCTTGTTCCTGATTAACAGCTGAAATGAGAGTGTTTTGAGGGTGAAATTGTGAGTTTCTAAAGTGGAAAATGTATGGAGGATGCTTGGTTTTTATAGGGAAGAGCTAGGTTAGTTGGTTGGTGAGTAATTAATGTAGAAAACACAAAACAATCAACAAAAACACATCTAACCAGCCAATCCCGTAGCTGGCTGGACAATTATGCGTATTACACGGGCTCGCGGCCCGCGAAGGTTATGAGTGAGGCGGGTCGTTGCCGGCAAGCCTCGGGTCAAGTGGTTTAAGTTTGATTTCTTGACGATTTTGCCCCCTAGACTCTCTTATATGCACATTCTAATGCATTTTCTAGGTATTTTAAGTACGTGAACCTTATAATAAGGCATGTAATGAAATTAAATCTTACAATAACTATAAGACAAGTGTAATCGAGTATGTTAGTCACGATTTAGCATCGAATTGTGTGTATTGGGCATAATAGTTCACTAGTTTGCAAGTTTGACGTATTATGCACAATTTGTGAATAAAGCATCATAGGTTTAATAAATTTGGACGTATGAACTTGTATAAAGGTGTATAACGTGAATGTAAAGAAATACGAATGATCCAAATCTCGGATTTTACAACGATTAAAGTCTTGGATTTGTGACGTTACAAAGGATTACGATTTTGAAAGAGACAAGCTTCTAAAAATAGACTTACAGGACAAGCTTTCTAATTTAGGAAAGTTACAAAAAAGCGAAGCGTTACAGTCTCCCCTCCTTTAGGAAATTTCGTCCTGAAATTTATTCATGAGGGAAACTTGAAAAGGATTTTGGCCAAAAGATGAGTATTTAAAATCGGGACTTTGGAGTTTG
Organism: Helianthus annuus; assembly: GCF_002127325.2. Lineage (NCBI taxonomy): Eukaryota > Viridiplantae > Streptophyta > Magnoliopsida > Asterales > Asteraceae > Helianthus > Helianthus annuus. The sequence goes on along the minus strand of NC_035449.2, from coordinate 66,341,555 downwards.
AAACGTTTTGAGAAGTATGAAATTGTCACACCCCAACCGATGGCGGAATCATCGGGGCGTGGCACTAGGCGAACTAGATTGCTCAAGAGAATCCATAACAACTATCCATTACCAACATTTTTAGAGGTTCCTTGTCCCATACCAACGAACAAATACTCAACAAACAGTTATTAAAGATAGCAAGTTCTCAAAAACAAAACAGGTTCGACAACCTAGATTTTTATTTGCGGGTTTCTAGACTTCCTAATCCATTGCAGCAAACAGACCATCAACCTGTCACATACGTTAAAATAAAAGTCAATACATAAAGTAAAGGTGAGTACACAAGTTTGCATAGATATAGTATGAAAAGCGTTTACGCATAACCAGCATGTAACACGTAACGGGCGAAGCATGTAACTATCAACAATGATACAACCTAACCACGTGACTGCGATGTAGAGTATGCACGACACATGTTCACCGAAGCGAACACGTGAAGTAAAGTAATGTGATCCTTAGCAACCCTTGTTCACAACAGGTGTTGAGTCCAAACTATAGTACTATCGTTGCTAAAGGTGGTCTAGTGTAACACTGTGTAAGCATAGTAACAAGCATTCAACAAATCACGTATACAATGCGGGAGCGGTTAGCGTTTAATAAATGTTTGCATTGTGTTTTGTGTTTTGATAGAAAACGTATGTAACACCCAAAAGTGCATTAAACGAAAATGGATTCGAGTATACTCACAGAGCGTGTATTAATGAAGAAACACGATCCTCAATGGATTGAAGGGAGCGTCGGGTCAGCCTGCGTACGGGAACGGAAGCATCAGTCCTCCAAAGTGCTGAAACGGTCGAAAATTGGAGTGTTGGTGGGAAACAGAAGCTTCCTACGAAGCTGGTGCCTTCACACGAAGGTGTGCCTTCGTACGAAGGTGGGTCTTCACACACGTGCTGCTTCCGTTGTCCAAAATCGAGTTTCTTCGCATCGTCTTCAGAAAATCGAGTGTTCGTCCATCCAACCTTAATCTACTGACTTAACTTAGAGTCGGAGAGGTCTTTGATTAAGTCACGTATGAGAATCAGACTATTAAGTGTGAAGTCAGGACCTTTATACGAAGGCATGTGTGCGCCTTCGTACGAAGCTGGCTTTGCATAGAGTAGTCCAGTTCACAACCGTGGCTGTTTTTGGCGTTCGAAGCTGTGTTCTTGCTTGAATCGGATGTATGTTCGAGTCCAATTCAAGTCGGTTTCGACACTACCTCATTCCACTATACAGTGAACGAAATGCATGCCGTTTTAGTCCCTTTTAGGGTGAAAAATCAAGTTTAAAAGAGTTTTGAAGGGTTTTCACCTAGACTTAACACTTGCTGAGTGGGAAATCAACAGATTTCTAACTCGAGAAACCGAAGTTAGTCCCGGTCCACCTGGTCAAGTGTAAAATCAGTGATGAAAGAAGAAGTTTTAATGAAAAAGATGAAGGGTTTTTGTGAAAAGAAGGAATTTATGAAGAAAAGAAGTTAAGTGGAAAGATGATTGTTTTTAGAGGAAAACAGAAGAGTTTAGATGAAAACGAAGTGATTCTTGTGAAAATCAAAGTGGAAAACGTTGTATAATTGAAGAAAACTGTTAAATCTTACTTGAAAAAGGTTGGACAGCAATTCGACAGAGTTTCATCTCAAAAACAGCAAGTGAGAATGAATGAGAAGGGGCTTAGGTATTTATAGAGTTGGTGGTTTCGCATAGAAGAACCTTGTCCGAACTGGCTGCCTTCGTACGAAGGCAGTGCCTTCGTACGAAGCTGCCTAGCTTCGAACAGAGGTGTTGTTTTGTGCAACTCGAAATCCTCGTTCCGCGTGTAGGATGCTCGTTTAATGCGTTTTGTTGTGTTTGGTAGTATTGGTACATTAAGTATCTTAGAATAGCACTGAATTTCGGGTCGCGTTGTGTTTTAGAGTGATAAATCGAATTTGTACGAGTAGCGTTGAGTTTCCATTGCGATAGCGTTTGCGAGTAAACAATACACATAATAAGCACACACAAGTAAGACATATAAGAACACACGTTATCGCATTACTAATACTAATAATTGCGTTTCTGATTTAGCGTGTTAGTCGGGATAAGCGTAGGCGGAGGCGTATGGTAACCAAACAAACATACTCGGTAATTTAAATAGCATAATTCTCTGTAATTCGTGTTGCGTAAGCGTTGCGAATATAAAGCGTTTAAATGTATACCGGTGCAGTGTGATGAAAAAGTATTTAGTATAACATAACCCTTTATTTATATCGAATCCCAGGATTCAAGTCGGCTACAAATCGAAGTGAAAACAAACAGGTAATGATCCGAAAAGTCAGGTTGTTGCAGAAATTTTGAAGAACGAAGATATAGGTCTGTAAAGAGTTCGTTTATCTAAAATGATTTGAGACATCAAAATTAGTGAAAACGTGCACGTGCGTCCATAGGCAAAATGGGCTTAAATGGTTTAGAATAAATACGAGTGTTTGCACATGAATAGCGGATAGAAAGGTAGTTTAACAAGTAAGGAGGAAGATTAAGATTCGAGCGTTTAAACCGATTTATGGTAAACGAGGTTTGTATAAATGACAAGATTGGAGAATGATGGAGGTATAAGAGTGAATGATTGATCTAACCATGTATGGGAGTGTAAGGATGATATGTGTATAGGGCAAACGAAAACGATGTGTGTTAAGGATGAAGTCACGTCGTGGATAATCGGACACAATGCGTTTGTGAGTTGTTTAAAGTTTGTATTCGGTCCAAAAAGGTCTATAAAACACTGATTTTCTCATCACACGTTTCACGAAAGTTTAGTAATATGGTGAAAACGCTTATATATAGGATGTACCAGCGGCGTATCCACCATGTTTTAACCACGTTACGTCCGTTTCGTTATTCGGTGCAATGTTACGTTCCACGTCTTACCATACACAGTAGTACACTCTATGGTTCTCATGCGCTTAATACTATAATCCTGTGTGCACCCGCGATTATACTGATCGTCGCATGATCCGCATAGCTTGTACTAGTTGCATATGAATTAAGGTAGACATAAATTTTGAAAATAAGATTGCGTGTGTATAGGAATGTAGCATATAAGCATGTTTACGTTCCAAATATTATAAGACCAACATAAGCGAATCCATCGGGTTTCGCTCGCGTACAGGTGCGAATGTATAAATTTTGAGTATGAATAAAAGCATGAGCATAGTATACGTTTAAATATGAATACGCATGTGAGCATAACACAAACGCATGAATAAGAGTATGATTACAAGTATAAGCGTAACGTGTATGAAAAATGAGTATAAATGTGAGTACAAATTTGAGCATAAACGAATGAACGTGAGCATAAACATAAATCGTATAAATGAGAGTATATATATGAGTACGAGTATAACATAAATCGGATAAATGTGAGTATAAATATAAGTACGAGTATAACATAAATCGTATGAATGTGAGTATAAATATGAGTACAAATATGAGTATAAAATGTATTGTGATGAGTACGAGTATGAATATAAGTTTAGCCATGAAACGTACGAGTATGAGCGTAACTATGAGTATAAGTATAAACACAAAATGTGTGAGTACGAATACGAGTATAAGAATAAGTATAAACATAAGATGCATGAGCATGAATATGAACGTGAATATAAGTGTAAAACATGAATGTTTAAGTATGAATAAAATGTATGAGTATGAATGTAAGTGTAAACATAATTGTATTAGTATGAATAAAATGTATGAGTGTGAATATAAGTGTAAACATCATTGTTTAAGTGTGAATAAATGTATGGGTGTGAATATAAGTTTAAGCATAATTGTATAGGTATGAGTATAAGTAGGATGTATGAGTATAAACATGAATATGAATATTAGTGTAAACATAAATGTATAAGTATAAGCAAAATGTATGAGTATGAATATGAATATGAGTGTAAAGTGCATGTATAAGTATGTATAATGTGAATATGGATGTGATCATAAGTATAAACATAAATGAGGAGGAGTGAATATAAGTATATATGAATTATGAATTATGAATATTGGTACAAACGTAAAACATATGAATATGAATGTAAATGTAAATAAAAACATGGATGAATGAATATAAATATCTCGTAAATGTGTAACTGTGAGTATGAGTATAAACGTAAAATGTATGAATATGAATTATGAATATGTTTATGACCATAAATGTAAGTATGAATATAAGTGTAGGCATGAAATGTATAAGTATGAATATGAAATGAGCGTAGGAAATAATGATTTTGTATATGGAAGTAATCGAAATATACGAATTTAGGCACATAAAAGATCGAGGAGTTTTGAGTATGAAAGAAAAGTAAACGAGTGATATGCGTGAGATTGACGCGTTATATTGACTAAAACGTGTAAGATGGTATGCATGTGTAGTTGTTTGAGCAAAATGTGGAGTTTAATTGAATCAAAATAAGTTGAGTTGACATAGAATGTAGAATCTAGTTTGTGAATGTAAGGAGAGTATAAAACATCTATTTGTTATTGTTGTTGTACTTTGTGAAAGAATGGAAATGCTACTATGGTTTTAAAAGAATTTACATATTGAAAATTGTCGGTCCCTATGAAGTTTTCTTGCCCAGGTGTTTTTTAGTTGAATTGACGTATTTGAGTGATGTTTGAAAAGGTTCCAGAAATTAGTAAGTTTGCATCGCTTTAAATGACCTTGTATTAAAGAAGAAATTTGAAGTTTAGAGGTTCTTGTGAAAATGTTGATCCTTAGAGAAGAAATTTGGTATGTGAAACTAGTGATTGTAAAAAAGAAATATGTTCTTAATAAAATATTTTATTTATTTTGTAAGGGTTTTAGTGAACGATCAAACAGTAGTTGTAATATTTTGTAGGTGTGTACAAAAAGTTGGTTTGATTCCCAATTGAAAATAAAGGGGTCTTTAGTATAATGACATGCGATGAGCGTGTTTTAATAATTGCGTTGAATACGAAATTTTTTGTGGGCAATGGATTTATTAGACCGACTAAGTTGATGAGTAGCATTTCGTAAGATGTTGAAGATCGAGGAACAAGTGTTTACGGTATGATTAAGAATTTCGTGTATGTGAGTTATGTGGAAATAGATTGTAGGATAAGAGATACGTTTGAATAAACAATGCATTTTGAAAATAGGGATTATGACGAAAGATAAACAATTTAGGTATAAACATGATCGCGTTTACGTAATATAGTCTATTAAAAGAAAGTCTTAGTAACGATCACCCAGGTAAGGGAATCACCCCTAACACGTTGGTGAGGTCGTTGTAAGGTGAGAAAGAAAACGGAGTTAGTCGTCAAGGTAAGGAAATCACTCATATCTTAATGATATGTCTCCATTTGGTGTTACGAGGAATGTAGATAAAATTATGTGAAATCATGCATGTGAGATAATATATATATATATATATATATATGTGTATGAAAAGTTTTAGTATGATGAGTATGTAAAAGAATAATCTCAAGGATAATTCGAATGTGAAAAAGAGAGGATTGTATCAAATAAAGTTGATAATAGTAAAACATAGGTTCGATTAAAACTTGGATGGTTCCAAAGTGGAGCGTTGACTAACCAAAGTGGTCGAAAAGTCTTTTGAATTTGAGAAGCATGCTTTGGCCTAATAGGTGGTATACTCTCTCCGATACGTCGGTTAACGGTATTCACCCTTCCGGCTACTACATGTTCCCATTCAATCGAAAATTCGAGACTTGGTGGGATTCATGAAAAACAAGGAGTGGGACTAGTCGACGAGATGCGGGTTTCACCCCTAACTTGACGACTTCGTGCCCTAAATGTGGTTGGTACTCGCCGGGTCAAAATTAAATTTCGACACGTTGACGAGGGTCCACTAGAATTTGAAATTTGAAATCACCATTAAGATGTGGATTTCACTCCTAACTAAATGGTGTAATTTCGTGCAAAAATAGAATTAAGCGGAATGAGAGTCGTTTACCAAATTGTGGGTTTCACGCCTATTTTGGTAAATCGGTCTCGTTTGTATAATACGAGTGTTTTTGAGTTTAGTAAAATCGAGTGTAATGCCTTAGGAAAGGCATATGTTGAGGAATAATAAAAACAAGCGTTAACATATAAGAAAGCATGTTAAGAATAGCACATAGAGAATGGAACAATAAAACAAGTATTAACACATAAGAATAGCATGTCAAGTATAGTACATAAAGATAAAACGATATATATGTTTAAAAGGCTCAAGAGAATAAATAAGAAACGAATAAAGTAGCATGCAAGTAGTTTCAAGCAAAACAAGAGAATGAAGCTCTGTAGGTCCCGTGAGCCGTATGGATTGTAACAGAATTGTCGATCTAACCTAGAGTGTGGAATCCCCTAGATCAGATTTCACAAAAAACGAGTAGAAACAGAATCAAGAACACGATGCACTTTCAATCCGGTCTTCTATTGATTATCCAACACTAAGTTTACAATCAATTCAAGACCCACAAGAAATCTCTCAGCCACTCTCTGAAGATTTCTCTCAATGTCTCCAAAATGTCTAACCTCAACCCTAATGCCAAGCCTTGTTTATATAGGACAAGGTTTGCACACGGGCTTTGGTCTGGGCCAGGCCATTCTCCAAGCCCATTACATTAATTAACTCCCTAACCAATAATGCTAAGCCCAATACAAAATATCCAAAGACTAAATAACCCAACTATTAAGCTGTTGTCACAAAACATGCACCAACAAACTCCCCCTTGACAATAGCTTCATAGTGTAACTTTGTCTTCAAACATCTTGCAGTCTTTTGGTCTTTGGATAGCGTCAGCTACACAGTTTCTGACATCAACAAACTCCCCCTTAGCTGATGCTTCCAATCTCCAAAACTTTCATTCGTTGTAGATAAGCGAACTAGCAATCTTTGGTTAAGCAAGTACCTCCAAATCTCTCTCTTTCTCTTTCTGCAATGTAGTAGAAGGATCCTACCATGCATCTTCACACACTCTTCACTTCACTCTCAATATGCACTTTACTTGTATTCTGCACTTCATTTTGATAACTGCATCAATCTGTTTAGAAACACAAGCAAGTATCTCGAAAAACCATTAGTCTTTTTCACATTTGAAGATAAACCAATATTTTATCTTAATTTGCAAAAACAACTACCTGTCAGTTCAAAATGGAAGTCTTTTAAAAAGAAAATATTTTTGGGATTTTTGATATATTTCAACACAAACTAAACTAACTAAACTAAACTAAAAGATATTTACAATACTTCTTTTTGTGAGGATCATGTGCGAGAAGATCATATCAGCAAAATGAAACTGTTTCACACGTTTATATAATTCTTTATGTAATTTTTCGTGAAAAGCAATTCAAGACGATTACCAGTATGTTTGTCCATCTAAACAAAATGCATGAACATTTCAAGTACCATTACTGTATGATACGTTAAGGTAATTTATTTCTGATATATTAGTGTGTCCCACTTCAGGATGTACCCCCGCGATCAAGGTATGCACAAAGATTCATCGTAGTAGGTGAGTATACTGAATTCATCCGTTTTGTATTTCAACGTTTAGATAATTGGTGAACAGGTCAGTACTTATGTACAGCAGAGAAACCAAAATATCTAACGAGGGCTAAGACAAATACCATTTTTGGTACGAATTATGCATTTTGCACTTATTGAATGACTCTCTATGGGAGCTTCTTCATTTTCAGGGTTTTGGCATTTTTAGCTCTTTTAAGATATCCTAGGTGTGTCTAGGTCAGCATGTATCTGGATGCAGCAGAAGGACACCCCTGATATCCCCGGATGAAATAACAGTATAAAGACCCAAAACTTCAGATTTTGGTAATCTATCAACGCAAGAATTAAGGTCATTAAACCATACACCACTGATGTGTTCCCCACTCATACTCAGTGCATTTAGGTTTATATCACTTTGGTAAGTTGATTATTTTATGCTTTTGCCTACTGGTACATCATATGATGAAGCTGCTATCACACTTAAGCAGTTTAATTCAGTTTGAGTGTGACAGTCTAACTTGCTGATGTACTATCATTTCTTCTTTTTCACACCATGAACTCATTTTTGATTTTCTGTTTTTTTTTATGTTTTTCATTTTTTAAAATTTTACAACTTACTCCGCCTAAACACACGCACTATCTAAACTCTTTTTGTCTTAGAGGAATTTCTCCCCCTAAATTTTTGTTTTTATGGAGTAAGTTTTAAAAACATAAATTTAAACACAAACAGGCTCCCCATTTTAAATCTGACAATAGTTTTTCACGTTTAACACATCAAATCAATCACAAAAGTAAATAGTTCGTTACCCATGTTAACCGACTATTCACCTCAGATGCTGTACAGGAATAACCACTGTCGAACACATCAACAGTCCTCCTTGGTCATCCTGCATTCACTCAACAACTTAGTTAGTCTTGAGAACCCAAGCCCTGACAGTCTTGGGTTTTCCAAATTCATCCATTACAGGAACATCCATCCAATATCCATCACTCCTCAGTGGAGTCTTGGATTGCTTCCCCATTGTTGAACAAGATGGATAATTTCCACTAGGTCTTTGATTGCGAGAGTTCCAATAAACTCTCGGAATTTCTGACCTTTGGAAGTTATTATCTTGATACCTTCTTCTCCCATTATCATACCATGAATTCTGGAAAAATTTTGGATGCTGTTGAACATTTGAGTTACTAAAACTCCTATGTTCGTTTCTTCTTTGAAAATTTCGATTACCAGCAGTTTGGTATCGATTTTGATATCCAAAATTTCTATTTTGACTTTGAAAACGATTTGATTTACCATTATAATAACTAAATTGTGGAGAGATACTTCTTGGTTTATCAAATCTTTTCGAAGTTGAGGGTTTAGATTGAATTTCAGGTTTCTTTATCTGACAACTTGTTTTTACATTATTGCTTGAACCTGTGACAACCCTCACTAAACCAGGTATCCGTACGATTTAATTAATAGTTTATTGCTGCCTAATTACTGTGCTTACCTGAAATTGCTGATGAACTGCTACTTGATTTCTAATACTTGTATATTCCTGCATCATACTTTACATACTGTCACTACACAATTTACATGTCGAACCTTAGTGACAAACATGATGCACAAAAGCACAGTAGCGTTTGAACGGATAACCTATTGAACATGCTGATAAAGCCAGTATCAGGCAGACACTGCCTCTAAGGCCTGTATGAGCCTGAAATATTTTACTACACCCATAGTGAGTGTAGGGATACAAGGGTTGTAGAACTGCGTCTCTAGGAATAAGATATACTGACTGGATGTGCCTAAAACGTACTCTAAGCACAAAACACAGCACTTTAATCAAAGATTCAGCTTTTAGCTAACTAATAAAGTGCCAAAACATGAGAAAATATTCCTGACACTTTGTAGAATAAGTTGTGTCACTAAAAATGGTATTTACGACACTTAAAAGCTTTGTTAAGCACTTTAACGGATTACTATCCAACCGAACAACCGGACTATACCCGGAACATAAAAATATTGACATTAACAATATTGGTCTTTTTCTGAGCCAGTTAGGGTCCCTGAATACCCTAACACCCGCATTAGAGCACATCACACCACTAACCGAGTTAATCTCTAAACTAACTTGGTTTAACCTAACTATAACCTAACTAATCTTGTTGGAATCAAACCAAGACCCCCCCCCCCATCCTAACCGGCCCCAAACTAGAGGGGACACAATTGTACAAGTCTTGATTAAAATATTGCATGTTGTCTAGTATCTAGACAACACATGGACCATTGGATCGTGAACTTCATTTTGTCTATAAGTATTAGCTTAAACACACAAGATCCATCATCACAACTCACCACTCAAGCTCTCTCTCCCCTCCCTTGGTTCTCGGCCGAAGACACCCCACCCCCATCCATCCTTTTTCGAGTTTGATCCTTCCATTCCAAGCATATACAAGTGATAAGGGTCGCATACGAGGAGTCTTGGAGCAAACGGAAGACGAAGGACCTCTCTATCTTGCTTTTATCCACCTCTTCTTCGCATAGATTCTTCCCTAGCCCCGAGCTAGAGGTATAACACTTAAAACTCATACTCGAACTAATCTAAGGTGGTTAATATGTATTGTAATGGTTAAAAGTCGGAAACTTGCGTTTTGAAACATAAAAGTCTACTAAAACATGAATATTGATGGTTAAAAGCACATAAGTGGTGTAAAAGTTGTAGTACTTGAAAGTTGTGATTATTTAGGCCCGATCTATGTTGTGGTAGCTCGGATCACCATTTAACCCGGTTTGATTAAGGTCATGGATCTTGACATAAGCTTGTTTTGAATGGTACAAGGGTTAATGTGACAACCCGAACCATCACGGTTAGTAACGTTTAAATCTTGTGATCTAATTAACTTGGAAATTCGGAATTTGTTAGGTAGTGTGTATTGGGCCAATACTTATATCTTATTAGTATCATTTTACTTGTTAGTTAGTCCAACAAGTTGGGTTGTAATCATATGGTGTACTATTAAACTTGGCCCAATAGCATAAGTAATTAAACTTAATTAAACTGGGCTACTCATTGTATACGAAATTGAACTGGCCCAATATCATAAGTAATCGAAGTAACCCTTATCCATAGGAGTGCACGTATGCGAGTTATACTCCAATTCGTTCATGATCTGCTTAAAACTTAAACAAACCCCCACTTCTTCTTCCTGGATTTCGATAAACAAACCCTACCCCCCCCCTCTTACTTGATTCGCATCAGACGTAGGAGACCCCCTCCCCTTTGTTCGAGTTACATCCTGGTCAATCGGTTCCTGGTTAGTAATATTCATTGATTGTTTTCATGTTTGTGCGAGGGCATATGTGTAGATGATGCGGTTATTATGTAGAGTAATCTAGGTGCATGATAATCTGATTGTATGATCCGTATGATAACTTGTTGTGCATGATTTAATAAAAGGTTTGAACGGGATGCGTGTGGGGAAACTATTGGTGTTTCAGGTCTCGGGTTAATCAAGGATGTGTTATAATCACTTGGTGGTCTTATTTATTGTAAGATGACTTATTAATATGTGCAATCCTGATGCAAGTTATGTAAACTGTTAAACTCTTGTATGAACTCTATGAATAAGGAATTATGCAACTAATTGGCTATTATGTAACTAAATGGCTGTTCAATAATAACCGATGATGTATAGATACACGAGGGTTTTGGGTTTGATTGTAATTAAAATGGTGATTGATAAACTTGGTCGGTCAGTGGGTAATAAGCAGGTTCACGTTCACATATTAGGGTCATTATTGTAATGGTGATGGTAAGGGATTGTGGGTCGGTGGTTTGGGTAATTTGAAATGGGCCGCACTCATAAACTGAGCCCACCTTTGATAAGATCCATGAAATAAGCAAAGTAATCTGGGCTGGACCATGTAATATTGTAAACAGATTGTTATTGGGTCGGTCTAGTGGGGGAATTGGTCAATTAGATGGGCCAAGTGCAAGTGGGCTGCCTTGGTATGATGGGCCAAACAAAATAATTAACCATATACTAATAAGATGTAAATTGTAAGTCTGATTGTTTATTGTTCTAGGATTTCGTGACTTAATTGCTTGCATGATCCATTTGGTTGTTTGATACTGTATGTGCATCAAATTCATGGAGACTTCTGGTTTGTGAATGGGCTGCATATGTTTTTTTAAATGATAGTAAAGTTTGAGTTAATGGTAACTGGGCCGTGAGCTCGGCTAGAGCCGCACAGGCCGCGGGTTGATTTTGTTGGGCCAGGGGTAATGTTTGCATGTGAAAACCAAATCTGTTGTAAATTAATTAGGTGAACCAAGCATGTAGGGAGTTAGCTGGCAATGCGAATGGGTGTCGGGACCGATATTTGCTACAACATGCGTGATGATACGAACCATACTTGTTATGACACACGTAATACTATATGTTTGGATGTTCGTTGCTTGTGCAATACGTGTAATGTGAACGTCACAGGAAACCCGAATACTTGTTATATGTTGTTATGGATTGTTGTGTTACATGGTCTCTTACTACGACTGCATAATGATTTGTGATTTATGTGAACTCTACTTGTGCAATGTGAATGTTGAATGTGGGATTTACGTGCATGGAAACTGACTGTCTTCGTAACCACGATAGGGTTTGATTAATCAACTGTTAAACAAGCACTTAATCTTACCGAGCAAACCAAAGGTGAGTACACTGCACTTTTCTCAAGCATGCGTCCCGGTGGTTTGGGACAACGGGTAAACATTTGTAAGGGAAACATTGGGTAAACAACTTAATCGGTTTTGGTTATTGCCTGGAGGGCAATGGGGGTGATTAGTTGATAGCGCTATTAGGTACTAATTATCTGGGTTTCACTATGGTTGTTTAGAGGCACACTCCTCGGTTACGTAAGGGCGGTTCCTCTAGGGTAACTAACTGGACAACATAGTGGGTTGCTAAGAGGCACACTCCTCGGTTACGTAAGGGCGTAGTCCCTAGGGTAACTAACATGAGCAACATCGTAACACAACATTGAATCGCATTAACATATATCTGGTAACACAACACGTTAACGAAACCTTGAACTCACCAGCGTAGTCTGACACACTTGTTGCATGCTTGTAGGTAATTATTGAAGGAACTTGGGAGCTTGCTGTCTGATGCTGCTGGAGTGGTTGTGGTCATAATAAACAGTTATTTGATTTGCTTTTGATACATATACGCACTATTACATTTATGCTTCCGCTCAATACTTTGGTTTTGGTTTAACTTTTTAAATGATACATTTCTTTCAATTGGGTATTTCAATACATTATAACTTGTGTTTGATATGGTTGGTGGCTCTTTGTTGGATCGTTGCACCTCCAATAGGGATATGCCCTAGGTGGTTATTTGGGGGTGTGACAGTTTGGTATCAGAGCCACTGGTTATAGAGAACTCGGTTTTAAAAATGTTTTCATAAAACCAGACTATAACCGAATTGATCCAAACGATGACCATGACACTCAGCTTCAGACTGCAAGGTTCGTTCCTCCTTAGCTTATGCATTATATGCCCAGTAAACGTAATTATATTTATAGCATGCACGATACGACATGGTAGGCATCATGACACATTGATAGTGTAACCTAACACTTGCATCTAGTAAATTCTAATCTTGTTGGTAGTGCTTATTTTGTCACACCCCCAAAATCCACCTGCGGATAACACCCGCTTCGAGGGCGTGACTGACCAGGATCCAGCCACCAATTATACTGAGCATTTAATTAATAGTGGAAATATTTAATATCCGAAGTAATTAACAACATTAGAGTTTAGATTCGGTAATTGGTTTGACAAAAACAGCGGAAGCATAAACCAAAACAGTTTTAAAGACAGTTCATAGGTCAAAACAGTTATCCCAACACACGGGTTTGACGAACACTACACATCCCCAAGCAGCAGCTCCTGAATCATGGTTACCTGCAAAGCATGCAGTAAGGAGTCAACAATAATGCTGAGTGAGTTCACTAGTTGTCCAGTTTTAATTACCAAAAACTTGTTTCGCCGGTTAATTTACCCGTTTATACATGCCCTGGGGAGCTACCCCAAAAAGTTAGCGACTAAACTGTTTTTCCAATACCGAACACTAGGTAACCGTTGCGTATCCGCAGGATGCCCCGATGTCAATGTTCTATCATCATTGACGGATTTCTGAGTACATTAGTTCACGACCGTCCCAAACCAGGGCACGGTGTGAGGCTGGTAAACACCTAAATAGCGCTATCAACTAATAACCCGCTCGCCTAACCCGGCGACTAATCGGTATTTGTAGTAGGGACTTGAGTGATAGAGTTTCGTTTAGTGCCGTTAGTTGCAATCCGTATAAACAGTAATTAACCAAAAGGTTTCCCAATACCCGGGAAGGAAAAGTAAGTTTTGTTCCCAATTACTAGGGAAGGTATGTAAATGGTATCCCCTTTTACCAGGGGATAGGATTGTCCAACAGGTTTCCCAATACCAGGGAAGGAAAAGTAAGTTTTGTTCCCATAACTAGGGAAGGTATGTAAATGGTATCCCCTTTTACCAGGGGATAGGGTTGTTAGTCTCGTGTCCCAAACCACCGGGACGCATGCTTTTAAGTTGTGAACTCACCTTGGGTTGCTCGGTAGGTTTAGGTTACTTGGTCAAACACGCTGGTCACCACGTCCTAACATGGTTACCGGTATAGGTCAGATACAAGTATTCACGTAAAACACATACTGGCACGTAACATGCAAAACAATACAAACAGTCATGGGGTTATTGGGCCGGCCCTAACATTCACACATTCAAACAGAACACAGTGACACATAGTCCATTTAACAGATAACCCATGATACACATAATGGCCCAATAACCAAAGTGAGCAGCCCACTCGCAACCAGATGGTCTCGAGTCGTAACCAGGAGATCTCGGCTTGTCACGTTATGGTTGCGAGTCGCAACCGTGCGGTCTCGAGTCATCATGCTGTGGTTGCGAGTCGCAACCGTCGTAGTCTCGAGTCGCAATCATGAGGTTTCGAGTTGTCATGCTATGATTGCGAGTCGCAACTATGTGGTCTCGAGTTGTCTTGCCTTGGTTGCGAGTCGCAACGACGCGGTTGCGAGTCGTAAGCTGTCCCTTTCACGTACACGTGATGATGTAGAAGCAACAGTCCGAAATTGTACCATGTATTCAGACCCAGATTAGGAAACAACCAATAACATTTCACTAACACTTTTCCTAATCTGCCCATATACAACAATAGATCAAACATTACCCCTTTTTAAAATCTTCAAACCACATTCAAACAGGTTCATCTTACATTCATAGTTTTCTAGGGTTTTCATGTCACATATAACCATATTTTATGAACAAAAATCATATGTTTATAACAAGATTATCATGGCAAGAACAAAGAAACATGCATTACATAGCCGAAATCTTAAGTTCAACATCAACATTTTGCAAGAAACAAAGAAGTATAGTTTGGTTGGCCATGAACTCTCTTAGACTACCATTTTCTAAACATGTTACCAAATATTGTCAAACTTTACAAATCAACCTAAGAATCATGCATAACCATTCTAACCAAGCATTTCTAGTTCATACAACATATATAAATCTCATGCACATAGTAACAACACTAACCGGTTGTGAAGAAGGAGGATGAGCCGAAAGAAAGGAAGAAAATGA
Source organism: Helianthus annuus (assembly GCF_002127325.2). Lineage (NCBI taxonomy): Eukaryota > Viridiplantae > Streptophyta > Magnoliopsida > Asterales > Asteraceae > Helianthus > Helianthus annuus. The sequence goes on along the minus strand of NC_035449.2, from coordinate 66,326,344 downwards.
GAGAAGGTGAAGTGTCCGAGTGATGGTCTTGACCGAGTGTCTTGTCCGATATGCTCCAAGCTTGAACCGAGATCAAGGAGAAGGAAAGTGGTGTTGTTGGGGTTTTCTAGTGGGAGAGAATAGAAGAGTCTATGTGTGGATTGTTTGGTAACAAATGAGAGAAATGGGGAAAGTTGGGGATTATATACCAAGGGGTCACGAGTTGGGCTAGGGATTTCGGCCCAAATGGTTTCGGCTCAAAGGCCCACTCGAGACCGAGTGGCCCACTCGCAACCGAGTGGTTGCGAGTCATGGTCTCGGGTCGTAGTCTCGGCTCTTATATATTTATATATAATACACATACACAACACATATCATGTACTAAAGTCACGTTTTCATTTAATAATAATCATATATGCACAAAATATTACAAGGTGTTCGTTCGGAAAAACCTCGAGTGTCACATTATCCCCAAGTTTTAAGAACTTTCGTCCCGAAAGTTGAAGCAGCCACTGCCAAGCTAACGTGTTTTAACGGGGTGTCACATCATCCCCCCGTTAGTTTGGAATTTCGTCCCGAAATTCGGTTGTAGCTTCAGTGCTGGGGTTTTCGTTTGGGAATAACTGGGGATACTTGGACTTCATCTGGTCCTCCCGCTCCCAGGTAAACTCTGGGCCGCGACGTGAGTTCCAACGAACTCGAACAAAAGGTATTCTAGTGCTCTTGAGGACCTTAACATCCCGGTCCGTGATTTCGACAGGTTCTTCGACGAATTTCAACTGTTCGTCGATCGTGAGTTCCTTCAGAGGAACTACGTGCGTCTCATCTGACAGACACTTCTTCAGATTCGACACATGGAAAACGTTGTGAACTGCACCGAGTTCTGCTGGTAAGTTCAGTCTGTAGGCCACCTTGCCTATTTTCTCAAGGATTTCGAAGGGTTCAACGTACCGTGGGTTGAGTTTGCCTCGTTTACCAAAACGAACCACACCCTTCCAGGGTGAAACTTTGAGTGATACCCGCTCCCCAACCTGGAGCTCAAGTGGTTTCCTGCCCTTATCGGCGTAGGCCTTCTGACGGTCACGAGCGGCCGCCATGCGTTGTCGTATTTGAGCAATCCGCTCAGTAGTGTCTACCACGTGTTCTGGACCAGTGATTTGACTATCCCCCACCTCTGCCCAACAAAGAGGTGACCGGCATTTACGTCCGTACAATGCCTCAAACGGAGCAGCTTTAATGCTGGTGTGGTAGCTATTATTATACGAGAATTCCACGGGTGGCAGATGCCTTTCCCAGCTGTTGCCAAAGTCGTTTACACAAGCGCGAAGCATGTCTTTTAATGTTTGAATAGTGCGTTCGGACTGCCCGTCCGTCTGTGGGTGATATGCTGTGCTCATATCTAAACGTGAGCCAAAAGACTTGTGCATTGCTTGCCACAGTTCCGAAGTAAAACGTGTATCTCGATCAGCGATGATAGAAGTGGGCACCCCGTGCCTCGAAACAACTTCCTTGAGGTATATTTCCGCTAGAGTGGAGAACTTATCCGTTTCCTTGATTGCCAAAAAGTGTGCGGATTTTGTGAGTCGATCCACGATCACCCAGATAGTATCGTTTCCGCGCTGTGATCTAGGTAAGCCAGTAACGAAATCCATGGAAATTTGCTCCCATTTCCATTGTGGTATCTCTGGTTGCTGAAGTAGGCCTGAAGGTTTCTGATATTCCGTCTTGACTCGCGCACAAGTCAAACACTTGCTGACGTAAGTTGCTATGTGGGCCTTCATGCTAGGCCACCAATACGTAGTCTTAATATCGTGGTACATCTTATCCGAACCAGGGTGTACTGAGTAGCGAGATTTGTGCGCTTCATCCATCGCAAGTTCTCGCAAGTTCTCGTAAGTCGCCATAGATCACCCGCGTAGGGCTTCAGCTCTAACGTTCTCTGGTTTCAGTGCTTCTATCTGAGCAGCTCGTATTTGCGAAGGTAGACTAGAATGGATCGTGAGTTGTAAAGCTCTTACGCGCTTGGGCGTAGTGTCCTTCCGACTGAGGGCGTCTGCCACTACATTGGCCTTGCCCGGGTGATACCTGGCACTCGTAATCATTCAGCAGTCCGACCCATCGTCGCTGTCGCATATTTAGTTCCTTCTGCTTGAATATGTGTTCTAAACTTCTGTGGTCGGTGTAGATGGCGCACTTGGTTCCGTATAGGTAATGCCGTCATAACTTAAGTGCGAAGATCACTGCTCCCAGTGCCAAATCAAGCGTTGTGTAGTTCCTTTCGTGCGTCCTAAGTTGTCGAGAGGCGTAGGCAATAACCTTCTCGCGTTGCATCCGTGTGTAACTGGGATCCTGATTCGAAGCATCATGGTATACCGCTAGATCACCCGTACCCTAGGGTGAAGATGATGCTCAGAGCATTACAAAGTTGGGATTCGAAAGCTGAAGAGACGTCCTCCTGTTTTGGTCTTTCACGAACACAACACCCTGCTGTGCCAACGAGACTTAAGCTGTGCGACCTTCGAAAATCTTGTGATTAAGCTGCGATAGTATCTAGTGGGACCAAGAAACTCCTGTATCCTCGAAGGGATCTTTGATGTTGATCAGTTCCTAACAAAATGGATCTTAGCGAGATCCATGTGTATTCCCACTTCGTTGTTTGATAAAAAGAAAATGTGTACTTCCCGAATCCTGAAGTCATACCTAGGTAGACTTCGCACGTAGACGCTCCTCCCCTAGAAGCTCTACAATGGAATACCAGTGTTGTTCAAGGTGCCCCTTTCTCCTAGAAGCGATTCAAAACGTACTAGATAAACACAGTTGCAGTGTGATCCATAAAGCAGCTGGTGGGTTGTTCACCCCAAAAGGTCACGGAATATTTCATCCGGTGTCTCCTGGAAATGGCCTTATTGCGTTCACTATGCCGTTTTAGGAACATCCTCCCTTTGGACTTCCATCTGATGTTAGTTCGTTCGCTACTCAATCTTCACATAGGAGCATGACCCATGTAACTGGTCAACAGGTTGTCAATACAGGATCGAGACAAACGGTTATGGGCTGTCACCTTGATGAGTTCTTAATAGTCAGTATACACACGAAAAGGCCCATCTTCCCTAGGATAAGTGGGGCTCCCCCAAAGCGAAGAACTAGACCCTACAAAACTCCTGTCCCACGGTTCCTGTAGTTGCTTTGATAGACCTTGCGACCTTCCTGGCGCAAAATGGTAAAAAGTACAAGTAATCAGGGCTGCCTCAGACGTGAGATCAAACTGAGATTCCGCCTAACAAATTTTCGGAAGAAAAACTGAATGTTCCTCGGATAGCACGCCGAGAGAAACAACGAACAACTGGTGGATTCTCGATCCACTTTTCCTTAGCCTTAACATCCGTAGCGGTTGCTAACACAGCGGAGTAATCCCTCTGTAGACGCTTCTGGCCTTCCCAGCTGAAATGGCGCTGACTATTGAACTACTCTGATGCTTTAGAACAAATGCCGATTCTCCACACAAGGTTTTCTCCTCACTGGGTATATTCGCGTGATTCCTGGGTAACCAATTCACACTAACTACTGCGTTGTAACCATCGAGGGTGGTAGAAGGAAGGTCGACATCGGACACTCGTCCCACAAGGTCGTGTTTACACCCTAACAAACTTTTGAGATTCTATATGACTTGCCATCAGTCGATTCCACATCTGGTTCGGTTTTAAGAAGTATCAGGGTCAAGCAGAATAGAGATGAAGCAAACAACTACCCATACAAGCTACCATGTTGCTACTATGCCTGGCGTCGCCTGCGCCAATCCTAAATGCCCTTCCACGAGCATCATTTCCAATGTTGTTGTTACGGTTGCGAGGATTCCCTATTATCATTCCCCTGGTTGTTGACCTTGATGTTGTCGCGACTGTTGTTTCTGATGTCGTTGCTTGAAATGGTGCGCTACGATCCTTCACTGACAAGTCCATCTTGTCGCGTTTCCGTGCCGCGTCCCAAGGTGTACTTATTGAGCTGGCCGTTACGCATTTCCGCACCATTGTCGATTGTCATCGCTTATGGCCCGACTGATTCGTAAGAGCTGGCTCCTATGAGCCGCTGACTAGGGTCGTTCAAATGCTGAAGCCAGTAAGGTACTACGTTTACCCTCTTGTCCACCGTTCTTGCAAGTTGACTGAGTAATACACGGTATGTTGAGATAGTGTTGCAGAAGTGATCGCTCTTCGGGATTTAAGACGTCAACACGTTACGTTCCAGCAAGCGAAGAAAGGTGAGAAGGATATAGACCAATCATTGTCGTTTCAACACCCATCCCGGGGATGCTCGTACAAGCACCTAATGTTCTACACAGTTCGCTAGGCGTTCATATGGGTGTTCAGGTAATACTCGATAGCATCGAGGTTCGAAAGGGGTGCAGTGAGAAGTGAAAAGATCGTGTTCGAGTAGGAGACAATCACTGCTACGGTTCCTATGGACTGTTGTGTTTCTCATCATACAGATAACGAAACGGAACCCCTTTTTCACTTGTTAAGCCTCACTGGGACTTACATCCACCCCACTATATTATTATGTGTGCACCCACAATAATATTGTGATTTGCATGTTCGTCTCAGCTCCTCTTAACTCATGTCAAATGGTTCCCCACACTCGAGTAGATTTCAAAGAGTATTAAGTAGTGTAAGTCACGGAGGTTTAGGGAATTACCACCCTATCAATCACATGATACGAGAAAGTGTTCAGGAATTCATATTGGTGTGCTAACGTGCAATCACATGCAATATCGTATGTGGGCGTTCACCAGTTAGGCATACTAGTACGTATAGCGAAACAGGAAACATAAAGTAAGCAAACAAGTAAACACTGGTCCGAGCTATGAGGTCAAAAGTGTTGAGCCTTGTACTTGGAGTGTAGTGTCGTCACGAGTCACGGGTTATAGTCTGGTTTTCTCCAAAAAGATTTTCCCCTTTTTAAAACCAAGTTTACTATAACCAATGGCTCTGATACCAATCTGTCACACCCCCAAAATCCACCTGCGGATAACACCCGCTTCGAGGGCGTGACTGACCAGGATCCAGCCACCAATTATACTGAGCATTTAATTAATAGTGGAAATATTTAATATCCGAAGTAATTAACAACATTAGAGTTTAGATTCGGTAATTGGTTTGACAAAAACAGCGGAAGCATAAACCAAAACAGTTTTAAAGACAGTTCATAGGTCAAAACAGTTATCCCAACACACGGGTTTGACGAACACTACACATCCCCAAGCAGCAGCTCCTGAATCATGGTTACCTGCAAAGCATGCAGTAAGGAGTCAACAATAATGCTGAGTGAGTTCACTAGTTGTCCAGTTTTAATTACCAAAAACTTGTTTCGCCGGTTAATTTACCCGTTTATACATGCCCTGGGGAGCTACCCCAAAAAGTTAGCGACTAAACTGTTTTTCCAATACCGAACACTAGGTAACCGTTGCGTATCCGCAGGATGCCCCGATGTCAATGTTCTATCATCATTGACGGATTTCTGAGTACATTAGTTCACGACCGTCCCAAACCAGGGCACGGTGTGAGGCTGGTAAACACCTAAATAGCGCTATCAACTAATAACCCGCTCGCCTAACCCGGCGACTAATCGGTATTTGTAGTAGGGACTTGAGTGATAGAGTTTCGTTTAGTGCCGTTAGTTGCAATCCGTATAAACAGTAATTAACCAAAAGGTTTCCCAATACCCGGGAAGGAAAAGTAAGTTTTGTTCCCAATTACTAGGGAAGGTATGTAAATGGTATCCCCTTTTACCAGGGGATAGGATTGTCCAACAGGTTTCCCAATACCAGGGAAGGAAAAGTAAGTTTTGTTCCCATAACTAGGGAAGGTATGTAAATGGTATCCCCTTTTACCAGGGGATAGGGTTGTTAGTCTCGTGTCCCAAACCACCGGGACGCATGCTTTTAAGTTGTGAACTCACCTTGGGTTGCTCGGTAGGTTTAGGTTACTTGGTCAAACACGCTGGTCACCACGTCCTAACATGGTTACCGGTATAGGTCAGATACAAGTATTCACGTAAAACACATACTGGCACGTAACATGCAAAACAATACAAACAGTCATGGGGTTATTGGGCCGGCCCTAACATTCACACATTCAAACAGAACACAGTGACACATAGTCCATTTAACAGATAACCCATGATACACATAATGGCCCAATAACCAAAGTGAGCAGCCCACTCGCAACCAGATGGTCTCGAGTCGTAACCAGGAGATCTCGGCTTGTCACGTTATGGTTGCGAGTCGCAACCGTGCGGTCTCGAGTCATCATGCTGTGGTTGCGAGTCGCAACCGTCGTAGTCTCGAGTCGCAATCATGAGGTTTCGAGTTGTCATGCTATGATTGCGAGTCGCAACTATGTGGTCTCGAGTTGTCTTGCCTTGGTTGCGAGTCGCAACGACGCGGTTGCGAGTCGTAAGCTGTCCCTTTCACGTACACGTGATGATGCAGAAGCAACAGTCCGAAATTGTACCATGTATTCAGACCCAGATTAGGAAACAACCAATAACATTTCACTAACACTTTTCCTAATCTGCCCATATACAACAATAGATCAAACATTACCCCTTTTTAAAATCTTCAAACCACATTCAAACAGGTTCATCTTACATTCATAGTTTTCTAGGGTTTTCATGTCACATATAACCATATTTTATGAACAAAAATCATATGTTTATAACAAGATTATCATGGCAAGAACAAAGAAACATGCATTACATAGCCGAAATCTTAAGTTCAACATCAACATTTTGCAAGAAACAAAGAAGTATAGTTTGGTTGGCCATGAACTCTCTTAGACTACCATTTTCTAAACATGTTACCAAATATTGTCAAACTTTACAAATCAACCTAAGAATCATGCATAACCATTCTAACCAAGCATTTCTAGTTCATACAACATATATAAATCTCATGCACATAGTAACAACACTAACCGGTTGTGAAGAAGGAGGATGAGCCGAAAGAAAGGAAGAAAATGAGAGAAGGTGAAGTGTCCGAGTGATGGTCTTGACCGAGTGTCTTGTCCGATATGCTCCAAGCTTGAACCGAGATCAAGGAGAAGGAAAGTGGTGTTGTTGGGGTTTTCTAGTGGGAGAGAATAGAAGAGTCTATGTGTGGATTGTTTGGTAACAAATGAGAGAAATGGGGAAAGTTGGGGATTATATACCAAGGGGTCACGAGTTGGGCTAGGGATTTCGGCCCAAATGGTTTCGGCTCAAAGGCCCACTCGAGACCGAGTGGCCCACTCGCAACCGAGTGGTTGCGAGTCATGGTCTCGGGTCGTAGTCTCGGCTCTTATATATTTATATATAATACACATACACAACACATATCATGTACTAAAGTCACGTTTTCATTTAATAATAATCATATATGCACAAAATATTACAAGGTGTTCGTTCGGAAAAACCTCGAGTGTCACATATTTTGTGTTGATTGGGGTGGGAGAAACTTCAAACATAAGTTAAGAAGCATCGAGAGGAGCATGCAAACCGCCTTATTATCATGGGTGCACACATACTAATAACGCGTGGTGCATGCACATCCCAATGAGGCTTAACGAGTGTAAGAGGGGTTCTTCCCTGTTTGTGTATGAACATGGTAGTTAATCGTTCTTAACGTGATAAACCTGAACACTTTCCTCGTTTTCGACCCCTAAATTAGTTCATTTCCATATATAGAAACATGAGTGGACGAGGAAACGGACGTAGCAACTATTGATTGAAACCTAGTGTGCTTACTCTTTTTGTCATTTTTTTCCTTTCTGCGTTAACACCCTCTTTTGGAACGTTGTGAGTGTGCATTCTTTCGTTTAACTTGCGTACGTCATCAACTCGACAGGCATGTCTACACCGTCCGCATCTTTCGACCAATCCCGGGCGCCAGGGAAGGCACCCGCTGATACTCACTCACCCCCGCGTCAGATGGAGACGCGTGCTGCTTATAGGAAGAGACTCGCACAGGGCGGGGAGTCGTCCTCCCGACCTACGCATGCACTACCAGTTAACTCCCTCAGCGCTCAGGCCGAGTCGGTTGTGAGTAAGGCCCTCCGAGATTATAACCAGATTCTAATAGAACAAAACCAAGTCTTAATGGAGCAAAATCAGAAATTACTAAGAAAGGTTGATACCCAAGGAGGGCGATTGGAAGCTCAAGAGAAGCAGATACAGGAACTTATTAGGAGGACTACTGACTTGAAGGCAGAAGCCCTAAAAGGGCGTGAGGTACAAGGTCTAATACTGAGAGACGCTCGAGTGGATTATGAAAGGCTTAACTCGCTTGCTGAAAAGGTAGGTATGATAGATTGGAGGGTCCATCACTTGGAGGAAGCTCGCTTCGCACCTGAACCCGAGCCAGCCCCAGTCCCGGCACCTCCCGAACCAGAGGCGGAAGGGTCTGATGAAGAGCCCGAAGAGGAGGAGGAAGAGCCAGAGGAGGAGGAAGAAGAGCCAGAGGAGGTCTCGGATAATGACGGGGACGATGATGATGGTAGTGACCTCGGGGATGGTGACGTGGACGACTGACTCGTCTTTCAATCGTTTATCTAGATATTTTTCTTTCAGTTGTTTTCGTATAAACAATCATGGTGATTAAAACTTTTGCGAATATTCGATGTGGTGACTTATATGGTTTAATTTGAATGGATTTCTTATTTTATCGTTTAAAGGATATTTCTTGTACTAAGTCGTCACCTTACCTCTTTTTATCTTTGCACCACAAGAGTCACATCTTCGACTCTACGACAGTTACCTTAATTATGGTAAACCTCTTGCTGGCCTTTGTACTATCCGGTGCCTATGGGTTGATGCAATGCCTCTATTGGTTGATGCAATACTCTTGTAAGTTTTGACATGGTCGTTGACATGGACTTGGTTATCTAGGTATCAAGCGGAAAATTCTCTGCAAACAGAAAATCGTGCGTTCCCTCTCCCCGGTGGGGAAACCTTATCAGTTTAGGATCATCGTAGTGGTGCCGTTGTTGGTACTGTCACAGTCGTGAAAGCCCAGAAGTGTCTACGGAAGGGCTACTCTGCTATACTAGCTCTTGTCACCGATTCGCCACTCTAAGAAAGGAAGATACAGTATCTTCCAGAATTCGTGGAACTTCTGACGTGTCTTCTAAAGAGCTACCTGGTTTACTTCCACATCGTTAGGTGGAATTTCAGAATAGACCTTATGCTAATCTTGATTTCCTTCTGGGATACAGCAATCCCTTAGGTTCGCTAGATACTACCACAGCTTCATCATAGGATTTTCGAAGGTTTCGCAACTTCAACCTCCTTAGCATAGCGGGGAGTTGTGAATTCCTGAGAAATAAAATCGGAGAACGTCTTTGCAGCTTTTGAAACCCAACCCTACAACACGCGGAGCATCGCTTCTATCCGAGGGTACCGATGATCCAGCGATATACCATGATGGTGTTACGGATAGGAACTGCACGACCTACAACCTCCGGTGGAAACCGTGGTCATTGGATTTAAGTGGGAGGCATTACTTGGACGGTACCGAATGCACCAATTAGACCGATCACAAGGGCCTCCAGCGCACCCTTGTTTCAATAGAGCTAACCATGTGATGGCATCGCTAGATGGAACTTCCGAACGAACACGGGATTAGGAGAACTATACCCACGCATCCCTGTAGACGAACCTTATCACTTTCACTTGTCATCGCCGCTAGAAGTGAAGCAGTCACAGTTACACGCGTTTGTCGTTTTGCAACACTAACCTTTACCCACCAAACTCTGTTTTGGACAAATGATACACTCGCGCGACCACAATGTGACGAACCTCCCTGTTGTGCCATGCCGCCATGTACCACTACTGGAAATTACTTCTTGACAACAAATTTGCTGGCCAAATCCTTCGGATGTTTAATGGACCCCTGTTTCGCTCGAATCTTCGTACGAACCTCATTACTTCCCTGTTTCCTTGATTGGCAACTGATATAACAAAACGCTAACCACCATACCATGATTTTCACCGATCACAAGATGAGCCCCAGGCGTTGTAAAGTATCTATAGATCGAGTTCGTCGGAACTCACTTCAAGCCATTGTTTTAGATCAATTTTCGGGATGAAAATTCTTTCAAGTAGGAGATGTTGTGACACCCCGCGAAAACGCTTAACAAAACTAGCTTCCTCAGCGACTGTTTGCTAAATTTCGGGACGAAATTTCCTTCAAGTTGGGGATGATGTCACACCTGAGCAAAATCCGTAGCAATCTTGATTTCCTCACTTCACTCCTCAATGCTTACTTGCCAAATTTCGGGACGAAATTTCTTTCAAGTTGGGGATGATGTGACAACCCGAACCATCACGGTTAGTAACGTTTAAATCTTGTGATCTAATTAACTTGGAAATTCGGAATTTGTTAGGTAGTGTGTATTGGGCCAATACTTATATCTTATTAGTATTATTTTACTTGTTAGTTAGTCCAACAAGTTGGGTTGTAATCATATGGTGTACTATTAAACTTGGCCCAATAGCATAAGTAATTAAACTTAATTAAACTGGGCTACTCATTGTATACGAAATTGAACTGGCCCAATATCATAAGTAATCGAAGTAACCCTTATCCATAGGAGTGCACGTATGCGAGTTATACTCCAATTCGTTCATGATCTGCTTAAAACTTAAACAAACCCCCACTTCTTCTTCCTGGATTTCGATAAACAAACCCTACCCCTCCCCCCTCTTACTTGATTCGCATCAGACGTAGGAGACCCCCTCCCCTTTGTTCGAGTTACATCCTGGTCAATCGGTTCCTGGTTAGTAATATTCATTGATTGTTTTCATGTTTGTGCGAGGGCATATGTGTAGATGATGCGGTTATTATGTAGAGTAATCTAGGTGCATGATAATCTGATTGTATGATCCGTATGATAACTTGTTGTGCATGATTTAATAAAAGGTTTGAACGGGATGCGTGTGGGGAAACTATTGGTGTTTCAGGTCTCGGGTTAATCAAGGATGTGTTATAATCACTTGGTGGTCTTATTTATTGTAAGATGACTTATTAATATGTGCAATCCTGATGCAAGTTATGTAAACTGTTAAACTCTTGTATGAACTCTATGAATAAGGAATTATGCAACTAATTGGCTATTATGTAACTAAATGGCTGTTCAATAATAACCGATGATGTATAGATACACGAGGGTTTTGGGTTTGATTGTAATTAAAATGGTGATTGATAAACTTGGTCGGTCAATGGGTAATAAGCAGGTTCACGTTCACATATTAGGGTCATTATTGTAATGGTGATGGTAAGGGATTGTGGGTCGGTGGTTTGGGTAATTTGAAATGGGCCGCACTCATAAACTGAGCCCACCTTTGATAAGATCCATGAAATAAGCAAAGTAATCTGGGCTGGACCATGTAATATTGTAAACAGATTGTTATTGGGTCGGTCTAGTGGGGGAATTGGTCAATTAGATGGGCCAAGTGCAAGTGGGCTGCCTTGGTATGATGGGCCAAACAAAATAATTAACCATATACTAATAAGATGTAAATTGTAAGTCTGATTGTTTATTGTTCTAGGATTTCGTGACTTAATTGCTTGCATGATCCATTTGGTTGTTTGATACTGTATGTGCATCGAATTCATGGAGACTTCTGGTTTGTGAATGGGCTGTATATGTTTTTTTAAATGATAGTAAAGTTTGAGTTAATGGTAACTGGGCCGTGAGCTCGGCTAGAGCCGCACAGGCCGCGGGTTGATTTTGTTGGGCCAGGGGTAATGTTTGCATGTGAAAACCAAATCTGTTGTAAATTAATTAGGTGAACCAAGCATGTAGGGAGTTAGCTGGCAATGCGAATGGGTGTCGGGACCGATATTTGCTACAACATGCGTGATGATACGAACCATACTTGTTATGACACACGTAATACTATATGTTTGGATGTTCGTTGCTTGTGCAATACGTGTAATGTGAACGTCACAGGAAACCCGAATACTTGTTATATGTTGTTATGGATTGTTGTGTTACATGGTCTCTTACTACGACTGCATAATGATTTGTGATTTATGTGAACTCTACTTGTGCAATGTGAATGTTGAATGTGGGATTTACGTGCATGGAAACTGACTGTCTTCGTAACCACGATAGGGTTTGATTAATCAACTGTTAAACAAGCACTTAATCTTACCGAGCAAACCAAAGGTGAGTTCACTGCACTTTTCTCAAGCATGCGTCCCGGTGGTTTGGGACAACGGGTAAACATTTGTAAGGGAAACATTGGGTAAACAACTTAATCGGTTTTGGTTATTGCCTGGAGGGCAATGGGGGTGATTAGTTGATAGCGCTATTAGGTACTAATTATCTGGGTTTCACTATGGTTGTTTAGAGGCACACTCCTCGGTTACGTAAGGGCGGTTCCCCTAGGGTAACTAACTGGACAACATAGTGGGTTGCTAAGAGGCACACTCCTCGGTTACGTAAGGGCGTAGTCCCTAGGGTAACTAACATGAGCAACATCGTAACACAACATTGAATCGCATTAACATATATCTGGTAACACAACACGTTAACGAAACCTTGAACTCACCAGCGTAGTCTGACACACTTGTTGCATGCTTGTAGGTAATTATTGAAGGAACTTGGGAGCTTGCTGTCTGATGCTGCTGGAGTGGTTGTGGTCATAATAAACAGTTATTTGATTTGCTTTTGATACATATACGCACTATTACATTTATGCTTCCGCTCAATACTTTGGTTTTGGTTTAACTTTTTAAATGATACATTTCTTTCAATTGGGTATTTCAATACATTATAACTTGTGTTTGATATGGTTGGTGGCTCTTTGTTGGATCGTTGCACCTCCAATAGGGATATGCCCTAGGTGGTTATTTGGGGGTGTGACAGTTAAAAGGTGAAACTCTACCACACGAGAAACATGAACTTGTGTAAAAGTATTTTTACTTGTAAAATAGTGTTTAAAACTAGCGGATCTACGTATCTGCAAGTGGTATTTTCAAAGGACCAAGTGTCGAGAAAATCATGTTTTCTAAAAGTCGGATAGTACAAGTATGACTTTTACAAACCACAAGTGTATAAACACTTGTGAAATGAAAAGTTCCGACAAAATAACAATCTTTGTGAAAGATGACGTGAAGTTGTAAAGATGGAATTATTCTAAAAACAAGGTTTTTACGAGATTAAGCTACTCTATATAAAGATCTACAAAATATAGTGGGATTTACACTATGGTTTTCAGAAAAACTACAAGTTCATGTACTTATGCGATTTACATACTTGTCGACTAGTTTGATGTGTCGGAAATTGTTGATTGAATAAAGAAGTTGTTGAAATTGATTTGGTAAAAGAAAATGATACGCTTGAAAGCGTGGCCACCTCCAGTTACAGAGGAAACTCTGGCGAAATTTTTCTAAAACCTAACACTTAGAATTATTTACAAGTGTTAGAATTATTTTTGACATGTTTTCAAAATATATTTCGCCACGACTTTATTTACAAATATTCGGAGGTGGGATTTTCACAAAACTAAATGTGATAAATATATATTTGGTAAATATATTTTTCACAACACTGTTTATGATTATTTTGTGAAAAATACACAAATATTATTTTTAGAGTAAAAATAATATTTACAAACGTTAACAGATCCAAAATAATACGAACGCCTCTACGATGATTATATAAGTTACACCGGTAATTACTATTACCACACGAATGATAAAACATAACTTACGCATTATACGGAAATATTTACGAATGCGTATATTATCAACGTATTATTTTTGGGGAATATTATGAGAAATGAATATATTAAGTGAGACTTAATGGTGTAACTCGAACGCACATGTATTAAATCCCCCATCCTTGGGAAGGAGATTAACTACCAAGTACATGCAAAATGTAAACACGAAATAGTTGTCTAACTATTTCCCAAAAACTTAAACTATAAAGCTAAGGCACGGCCATCCGTCTAATAGAATTAGCACATGTAGGTCGTTGCACAGCTGCCTGATTTGGAGTACTTGGTAGAGACGCACCGACTGTGAGTTCATGTCCCCCTTTTCTCTTAACTATTTTCAGTTTTCTAAACTGCGGGGGTGAAATACATGTTACTATGATTACGAGTACTTTTTACATGGTATGGTTAGCGTAAGGAGGGTTACTACTTAGATCATGTGAGTGGGTAGGCGGGAACTGGAGGCCATTAATCCTCATTGTAGGACCGAGGGACGTAAGCAGTAGATCTATCTGGGTGTAGCGAGCCCAACCCCAGGTCCAGCATAACGGACCTCGGGGTGACTTTGTGCCCCGACGCAAAATCGCAAGGGTTGAGTCTTCCTACTTGCACTTCACACATATCAATGGACTTGCAAACCATTGGTGATCTCTTTTTCCTTATTTGCTACATACCAGGGTTTTGATAAATACAAAGGTTTATTTACTCACTTACACATGAACTCGCTCAACATTATTGTTGATTTTTCAACTTACATGTATTTCAGGGAATTAAAGATCTGGCACGGTATGGCAAGTTTTCCCGCTGCACTAGTTTTCCAAGGTCATCCGGGGTTTAGGGAATGTGACTCTTTCCTGGACAAGTCACAGTCCTTAAACTGTGTTTATGTTATGTTTAAGTTGTAATGTTTGTTGAACAGGGTTATGGTTGTTAGGGCGTGTTCCCGTTAAAACAATGGTACTGTATTTGGTTTTAAAAACTTAATGGATGATTCTTGCATGTTTTTAATTCATATAGCTTTGTTATGATTAAGCTATGGTATTAAGAAGTCACACCAAATTAACCACGCTTCCGCAAAGCCAAGGTATGACAGCTTGGTATCAGAGCTCTGATCATAGCGAACTAGGATTCCTTCTCGAGTCTAGACTATGATCACTAGGGCTCTCACGAAAACATTTTTACTGCATACCACTTAAGTCCAGATCCAAAACCTTTTTATAAACAAATGTTGAGCGCATTTTATTTATTATTTTTAGGCTCAGTCTGGGAGGCTGAGGCTCGGTCTGGGAGGCCGAGGCTCGATCTAATAGATCGAGGTAGTTGTCTAGTGGGACTAGGGAGTCAGTCTAGGAGGCTGGGAGAATTGGCTAGTGGGACTAGGGAGTCAGTCTGGGAGGCTGGGAGAATTGGCTAGTGGGACTAGGGAGTCAGTCTGGGAGGCTGGGAGAATTGGTTAGTGAGACTAGGGAGTCAGTCTGGGAGGCTGGGAGAATTGGCTAGTGGGACTAGGAAGAGCAGTCTGGGAGGCTGGGAGGCTAGTGGGACTAGGAGGATTATGTGATATCTTACTTGGTGATTGATGTGATTATGTGATTGTGTGACTGATTATTTGCGCATATTTATGTTTATGTTACAGACTCATGGACTCGCCCGGTATCGGCGACTCGGACACCACCGGACCCATACCTGTAGTATCTGACGACCTCCCATCCTCGGAGCACGAGGTGCACACTTCTGACTACACCAGCACTGACGATGACGATTTCCAGCCCTTCGCACTACCCGAGGGTGCTGATGAGCCTGCAGATGGCCCTCCTGCTGAGTACCTACCTCTAGTAGTGATTCCGGCTCCTATACCTTTAGTCGTTTATCCAGCATATGACTTACTTCTTGACGCCGAGGCTGACGGCGATATTGATCTATTTGAGGATGAGCCTATCGAGGATGAGATCCCGGACGCAGCCCTACTTCCTGCTGGCGATCTTCTGATGATCGCTGATGTTCCTGCCTAGGACTCACCCGCACATTCACCGGTCCCAGACTCCTTTGAGTCTGTGGCATCCGCACCATCTCACGAGGTGAGCGCACAGCACTTTGCACACGATTCGGATCCTGACCAGGCATCCTCTGCCGCACCTATTCCCAGCTTTGCGTTTGACCATGATGACATAGAGGATTCGGATCCTATCTTTCCTCCAGGATTCGACCCGGATCATGATATTGAGTTCATACCGATGGATCAGCCCATGGAGGATCCAGCTGACCCAGTCGATCCTATTGACCCTGAGTTCGATTTCGAGATGGCTTTTGATGACCATGAGCCTGCCTTGGCTCCCGAGCAGGCAGCTGCTCTAGATCCTATGCCCGAGCATGACCCCGTACATGCTGGCATCCCAGTTGAGCCTGTTCCAGCTGACCCGCCTGTCGATGATCATCTGGAGGGTGATCATGTTATTGCCGCTGATCCTGTTGTTCCCCCACCTGTTGCTGATATACCTGTTGACCATCCTGTCGATCACATTGCACCCGTTCACCCTATTGTTGCTCCCCTACTTGATCCAGTTCCACTTGAGCCTGAGCATGCACTGTTTGCAGACCACATGGATCCACCGGATGAGCATGCACAGCACGGTTGGATACCTGCTGATGAGGATGTTCCACCTTTGCCCCCTCAGATCCCTGTTACACGACATGTTGATTTTTCTTTTCAGGTTCCTTAGTTTGTACCTCCAGCGAGGCCTGGAGAGGGTTCTTCAGCCCATCCTTTTGGGCACGTACCGATGTCTATCCCCTTCATGCCCCAGATGTCATCTGTTCCACCCTCTGCTTCACCATTTCATGTGGCACCTTTCGACCCTATCAGTGAGCCTTTGCTCTGGTCCTCACCGCCCGTCATGCAACCGACTGATCCTTACCATCCGTTCCATGTGGGACACACTATTGAGGACATTTTGATGTCTTTCGTTTTTCAGCACGAGTCACACACGCAGCGTATCCAGGAGCTTGAGAGAGCTCAGCTGCCACCATGTTCGTGCCATGGTCAGACACACTCTCCTCTGCAGCCATTTCGATCATTACCCCCAGATTATGCTGCCCGCCTCTTTACACTGGAGCAGCAGGTTGCTTCTATCATTCATACTCAGCGAGCTATGGAGGAGGACTGGCTCCAGTTACGTCGCTTGATTTACACTCACTTTCCCCCTCCTCCACCGCCATCTGTATAGAGCTCATCAGTACTGTTAGGGTAGACGTTGGTGAGAGGACCGCGATTGCTTTTGACTGCACAGCCTTTTTGGAGACTACAGGATTCTGACTTTTGACATATATTTGATGTATTTGATGTATTGACACTGACATGATATAGCTTTTGGACAGGGGTGATGTAGCCCCTAGTTGATTGATGATTGTATGACACAATGATGTACTGATACACTTACGTTGTGGTCTCGATATATATATGGCAATCGCAGTATTCTCATCACATTTGATTCGCTTGATTGCTTATTTATATTTTTATGACATGGGATGTTGTGTGTATAATATTTGTGACATGGGATGTTGTGTGATTAGTATTTGTGAAATATTGATAACATGAGATGTTATGTGCTATTACTATTACTATATACGTACGCTTCACTATGGCCTGACCGACGTAAACACATCTTTAGAAGATGCCGCCAAGACGTCAACAACAGCAAATGCCTACGACTCAGGAAGAACTACAGCAAGTCATTGCTGCTGCCATTGCTCAATATGCTGCCTCTCAAGGAGGAATGAGTGGAAGCAACTCTGGCAACACTGGCAACAATAACAATCCACCTCATGGTAACCCTAAGTCATTAAGACATACCATGACCTAAATGGATTTCCTTAGCAAGAATGCTAATGCCAAACGTATGTTATAATGTATGTGCAGGGTGCACCTACAAGCAGTTCTTGGACTGCAAGCCCGTAAACTTCGATGACACAGGAGGTGCTGTCGCCTTTGTCCGCTGGGCTGAGAAAACAGAATCCGTTCTTCGCATGAGCAAATGCGCATTGGATCAGCAAGTCACTTATATCTCTGGGCTATTTTTGGATGGAGCCCTATCCTGGTGGAACTTGCAAGTACAGACACTTGGCGAAGCTGCTGCCTACGCGCTGACCTGGACTGAACTGAAGGAACTCATGCGCAAAAAGTACTGTTCCCGCGCTGAAATCCAGAGATTGGAGACCGAGTTCTGGCATCTGAAAATGGAAGGCCCAAAGATAGCAGAGTACGTTCAGAGGTTCCACGACTTGTCGCGTGTGGTACCCTACATGGTCACTCCTGAGTTCAAGAGAATTGAACGCTTCATTTGGGGATTAGCTCCTTAAATCATAAGCATGGTGACCTCCTCCAAACCTGCGACTATCACTGAAGCCATTGATTTAAGCGTGGCTCTCACCGAGGAGGCAATTCGTTTGAACAAGTTTGATGAAGCGGAGCCCAAGAAGAAAGAGACTCATGTGGAGTCATCAGGGGGAAACAAGCGGAAGTTTTCAAACTTCAAGCAGGGCACCGGGGTGGTGGTTAAGAAAGGGGAAGCAAGTATGCCAGTTCAGGATACAACTGGTGGTAGGAGGAAAGGTAAAGGGTATATGGGTGCGCATCCTAAGTGTAACTCTTGCCAACGCCATCACTCTGGCCGATGCGGGCCAAAAGTTTGTGAATCATGTGGGAAGACTGGTCATTCAAAGGATTCTTGTTGGGCTAGTGCTGGCCGGGGAGGCCAAGGAGGATTTGGGGATAGAAATAATCGTGGTGGTATTGGGAATCGCCCACAAGGAAACAATGGAGGTGATGGGAATCGGGTCAACAATGCAAACCAAGCGGGCACTATGAATCGTAATCAGAGGAACAATCAAGCTGGAAACGGTGGTGGAAATGGGCAGAGGCCCGGATGTTTCAACTGTGGTGACCTTGGGCATTACAAAAGGAATTGCCCGGAATTAAACCAAGCCCGCGGAAGGGTTTTCAACATAGAAGCAAGGGAAGCGCGCCAGGATCCCAATGTTGTCACTGGTACGTTCCCTGTAAACCAACGCTATGCATCCATTTTATTTGATACCGGCGCCGATTATAGCTTCGTGTCGTTAGAATTTAAGAACATGCTTGGTTTAGCCGCTAGTAAGTTAGATATTCCATACTCGATCGAATTGGCGAATGGGAAGTTAGTAGAAGCTAATGAGGTGATTCGAGGTTGCGTAATCGAATTGGGAGAGCGTGAGTTCGCTCTAGATCTACTACCAGTCCAGTTGGGAAGCTTCGATGTGGTAGTAGGAATGGATTGGTTATCAAGCAACAAGGCTGAGATAGTTTGCCATGAGAAGGTCGTTCGTATCCCGACCGAAGATGGTGAGACCATTGTCGTTCACGGAGAAAGGCGTGAGACGCCGTTGAGGATTATTAGCTGCCTGAAGGCAAGGAAGTGTTTGCAAAAGGGATGTGCTGCCTTTCTGGCACACATTGTAGATAAGAAAGCTGAAGAACCGAAGATCGAAGACATCCCTGTCGTGAGGGGGTACCCAGAAGTCTTCCCAGAAGATTTGCCTGGCTTGCCGCCTCAAAGGCAAGTGGAGTTCCGCATTGACTTAGTTCCAGGCGCCGCGCCTGTGGCTAAGGCACCCTACAGACTTGCTCCGTCTGAGATGCAGGAACTGTCGACACAACTTCAAGAGTTGTTAGACAAGGGATTTATCCGACCGAGCTTCTCGCCTTGGGGAGCTCCAGTTTTGTTCGTCAAAAAGAAGGACGGTAGTTTCCGTATGTGCATTGACTACAGAGAGTTGAACAAGCTGACGATCAAGAATAGATATCCTCTGCCAAGGATTGATGATCTGTTCGACCAACTTCAAGGTTCAAGCTTTTACTCCAAGATCGATCTTCGATCTAGTTACCATCAGTTAAGGATACAGGAGGAGAGTATCCCAAAGACAGCCTTCAGAACTCGATATGGACACTACGAGTTTCTGGTTATGCCGTTTGGTTTGACAAACGCACCTGCAGTGTTCATGGATTTGATGAATCGAGTTTGTAAGCCGTACTTGGACAAGTTCGTGATAGTATTCATCGATGATATTTTGATTTATTCAAAGACGAAGGCTGAGCACGAGCAGCATTTAAGAGCCATTCTGGAGCTACTGAAGAAGGAACAGTTGTACGCCAAATTCTCTAAGTGCGAGTTTTGGCTAAGAGAAGTCCAATTCCTTGGGCACGTGGTAAACGGAGATGGAATCCACGTGGATCCAACCAAGATCGAGGCGATCAAGGATTGGGAAACGCCAAAGACGCCAACCGAGATTCGGCAATTCTTGGGTTTGGCTGGCTATTACCGAAGGTTCATCGAGAACTTTTCGAAGATCGCTCAACCATTGACGCTCCTCACTCAGAAGGATAAGAAGTTTGATTGGGGAATCAAACAGGAAGAAGCATTCCAGATATTGAAAGATAAGCTTTGCAACGCGCCAATCTTAGCCCTACCGGAAGGTACAGATGATTTTGTGGTATACTGCGACGCTTCGCGTCAAGGATTGGGTTGTGTGTTGATGCAACGCCAAAAGGTTATTGCTTACGCATCGCGTCAGTTGGAAGTGCATGAGAAGAACTATACCACACATGATTTGGAACTAGGCGCAGTGGTTTTTGCTTTAAAGATCTGGAGGCACTACCATTATGGTACGAAGTGCACAATCTTCACAGATCACAAGAGCCTCCAGCATATATTCAACCAGAAGGAGTTGAATATGAGGCAAAGACGATGGGTAGAGCTGTTGAATGACTACGACTGCGAGATAAAGTATCATCCAGGGAAGGCGAATGTGGTCGCCGATGCCCTAAGTCGAAAAGAGAGGATCAAGCCCATAAGGGTTAGGGCTTTGGAAATGGTTGTTCGAACCGATTTTCCTCTGCGCATTCATGCCGCGCAGAAAGAAGCTCTCAAGGAGAGAAACCTTGAAGAAGAGTATCTCCGTGGGATGGAGAAGTTATTGATACCAAACAAGGAAGGAACGTTGTGTTTTGAGAAAAGGATTTGGGTTCCTTTGTTTGGAGGTTTAAGGAAGGTTATTTTCGATGAAGCTCACAAGTCGCGGTACTCTATCCACCCTGGAGCGGATAAAATGTACCAAGATCTTAAGGATTATTA
The DNA here is from genome assembly GCF_002127325.2 of Helianthus annuus. Classification (NCBI taxonomy): domain Eukaryota; kingdom Viridiplantae; phylum Streptophyta; class Magnoliopsida; order Asterales; family Asteraceae; genus Helianthus; species Helianthus annuus. Next base: position 66,305,444 of record NC_035449.2, on the reverse strand, counting down.
TTGGTGGCCTAGGATGAAAGGCGATGTGGCTGTTTATGTGAGCAAATGTTTAACTTGCGCTAAGGTTAAAGCGGAAAACCAGAAGCCTTCAGGACTTCTGCAACAACCAGAGATTCCCAAGTGGAAGTGGGAACAAATCTCCATGGATTTTATTACAAAATTGCCAAGAACGCCGAGAGGCCATGACACTATCTGGGTGATAGTGGATCGATTAACGAAGTCAGCACACTTCTTGCCTATCCGAGAAAAGGATAATACGAGCAAGCTGGCTGAAATTTACATGAGAGAGATTGTTACACGCCATGGAGTACCTCTCTCGATTATCTCTGATAGAGACGGAAGGTTCGTATCGAGGATATGGCAATCCTTCCAAGAAGCTTTTGGCTCGAAGTTGAATATGAGCACCGCGTTTCACCCGCAAACCGACGGTCAAAGCGAGCGGACGATTCAGACGTTGGAAGACATGCTGAGAGCGTGTGTTATCGATTTGGGCGGTAGCTGGGATAAGCATTTGCCCTTGGTTGAGTTTTCATACAACAACAGCTACCACACCAGTATTGGTGTCGCGCCATTCGAAGCTTTATATGGGCGCAAGTGCAGATCACCGCTTTGTTGGTCTGACGCCGGTGATAGACAGTTGGTTGGTCCTGAAGTAGTCCAGGAAACCACTGATAAGATTGCACAGATACGAGATCGCATCAGTGCGGCTCGTGACCGGCAGAAAGCCTATGCGGATCTAAAAAGGAAACCTCTAGGGTTTGAGGTAGGAGAGATGGTTTTGTTGAAGGTATCACCCTGGAAGGGTGTGGCATGCTTTGGGAAGCGTGGAAAGTTGAATCCGCGATATATTGGTCCGTTCAGGATTTTGGAAAGAATTGGGACCGTAGCATACAAGCTGGACTTACCTGCTGAACTAAATGGTGTTCACGATACATTTCATGTATCCAATCTGAAGAGAAGTCCAACGCAAGATACCGTTGCCATTCCTACCGACGAAATTCATGTTGATGACACGCTCCACTTCGTTGAAGAACCTGTTGAGGTCACGGATTGGAAAGTTAACAAGACCCGCCGGAGCAGTGTCAAGCTCGTCAAGGTTCGTTGGAATGCCCGACATGGTCCTGAATTCACCTGGGAGCGTGAGGACCGAATGAAAGAGAAATACCCCCACTTATTTCCTAAGAACCCTGCTTCTACAAGCAGAACTTAAAATTTCAGGACGAAATTTTTCTAACGGGGGGAGAATGTGACAACCCTCACTAAACCAGGTATCCGTACGATTTAATTAATAGTTAATTGCTGCCTAATTATTGTGCTTACCTGAAATTGCTGATGAACTGCTACTTGATTTCTAATACTTGTATATTCCTGCATCATACTTTACATGCTGTCACTACACAATTTACATGTCGAACTTTAGTAACAAACATGATGCACAAAAGCACAGTAGCGTTTGAATGGATAACCTATTGAACATGCTGATAAAGCCAGCATCAGGCAGACACTGCCTCTAAGGCCTGTATGAGCCTGAAATATTTTACTACACCCATAGTGAGTGTAGGGATACAAGGGTTGTAGAACTGCGTCTCTAGGAATAAGATATACTGACTGGATGTGCCTAAAACGTACTCTAAGCACAAAACACAGCACTTTAATCAAAGATTCGGCTTTTAGCTAACTAATAAAGTGCCAAAACATGAGAAAATATTCCTGACACTTTGTAGAATAAGTTGTGTCACTAAAAATGGTATTTACGACACTTAAAAGCTTTGTTAAGCACTTTAACGGATTACTATCCAACCGAACAACCGGACTATACCCGGAACATAAAAATATTGACATTAACAATATTGGTCTTTTTCTGAGCCAGTTAGGGTCCCTGAATACCCTAACACCCGCATTAGAGCACATCACACCACTAACCGAGTTAATCTCTAAACTAACTTGGTTTAACCTAACTATAACCTAACTAATCTTGTTGGAATCGAACCAAGACCCCCCCCCCCATCCTAACCGGCCCCAAACTAGAGGGGACACAATTGTACAAGTCTTGATTAAAATATTGCATGTTGTCTAGTATCTAGACAACACATGGACCATTGGATCGTGAACTTCATTTTGTCTATAAGTATTAGCTTAAACACACAAGATCCATCATCACAACTCACCACTCAAGCTCTCTCTCCCCTCCCTTGGTTCTCGGCCGAAGACACCCCACCCCCATCCATCCATTTTCGAGTTTGATCCTTCCATTCCAAGCATATACAAGTGATAAGGGTCGCATACGAGGAGTCTTGGAGCAAACGGAAGACGAAGGACCTCTCTATCTTGCTTTTATCCACCTCTTCTTCGCATAGATTCTTCCCTAGCCCCGAGCTAGAGGTATAACACTTAAAACTCATACTCGAACTAATCTAAGGTGGTTAATATGTATTGTAACGGTTAAAAGTCGGAAACTTGCGTTTTGAAACATAAAAGTCTACTAAAACATGAATATTGATGGTTAAAAGCACATAAGTGGTGTAAAAGTTGTAGTACTTGAAAGTTGTGATTATTTAGGCCCGATCTATGTTGTGGTAGCTCGGATCACCATTTAACCCGGTTTGATTAAGGTCATGGATCTTGACATAAGCTTGTTTTGAATGGTACAAGGGTTAAAAGGTGAAACTCTACCACACGAGAAACATGAACTTGTGTAAAAGTATTTTTACTTGTAAAATAGTGTTTAAAACTAGCGGATCTACGTATCTGCAAGTGGTATTTTCAAAGGACCAAGTGTCGAGAAAATCATGTTTTCTAAAAGTCGGATAGTACAAGTATGATTTTTACAAACCACAAGTGTATAAACACTTGTGAAATGAAAAGTTTCGACAAAATAACAATCTTTGTGAAAGATGACGGGAAGTTGTAAAGATGGAATTATTCTAAAAACAAGGTTTTTACGAGATTAAGCTACTCTATATAAAGATCTACAAAATATAGTGGGATTTACACTATGGTTTTCGGAAAAACAACAAGTTCATGTACTTATGCGATTTACATACTTGTCGACTAGTTTGATGTGTCGGAAATTGTTGATTGAATAAAGAAGTTGTTGAAATTGATTTGGTAATAGAAAATGATACGCTTGAAAGCGTGGCCACCTCCAGTTACAGAGGAAACTCTGGCGAAATTTTTCTAAAACCTAACACTTAGAATTATTTACAAGTGTTAGAATTATTTTTGACATGTGTTCAAAATATATTTCGCCACGACTTTATTTACAAATATTCGGAGGTGGGATTTTCACAAAACTAAACGTGATAAATATATATTTGGTAAATATATTTTTCACAACACTGTTTATGATTATTTTGTGAAAAATACACAAATATTATTTTTAGAGTAAAAATAATATTTACGAACGTTAACAGATCCAAAATAATACGAACGCATCTACGATGATTATATAAGTTACACCGGTAATTACTATTACCACACGAATGATAAAACGTAACTTACGCATTATGCGGAAATATTTACGAACGCGTATATTATCAACGTATTATTTTTGGGGAATATTATGAGAAATGAATATATTAAGTGAGACTTAATGGTGTAACTCGAACGCACATGTATTAAATCCCCCATCCTTGGGAAGGAGATTAACTACCAAGTACATGCAAAATGTAAACACGAAATACTTGTCTAACTATTTCCCAAAAACTTAAACTATAAAGCTAAGGCACGGTCGTCCGTCTAATAGAATTAGCACATGTAGGTCGTTGCACAGCTGCCTGATTTGGAGTACTTGGTAGAGACGCACCGACTGTGAGTTCATGCCCCCCTTTTCTCTTAACTATTTTCAGGTTTCTAAACTGCGGGGGTGAAATACATGTTACTATGATTACGAGTACTTTTTACATGGTATGGTTAGCGTAAGGAGGGTTACTACTTAGATCATGTGAGTGGGTAGGCGGGAACTGGAGGCCATTAATCCTCATTGTAGGACCGAGGGACGTAAGCGGTAGATCTATCTGGGTGTAGCGAGCCCAACCCCAGGTCCAGCATAACGGACCTCGGGGTGACTTTGTGCCCCGACGCAAAATCGCAAGGGTTGAGTCTTCCTACTTGCACTTCACACATATCAATGGACTTGCAAACCATTGGTGATCTCTTTTTCCTTATTTGCTACATACCAGGGTTTTGATAAATACAAAGGTTTATTTACTCACTTACACATGAACTCGCTCAACATTATTGTTGATTTTTCAACTTATATGTATTTCAGGGAATTAAAGATCTGGCACGGTATGGCACGTTTTCCCGCTGCACTTGTTTTCCAAGGTCATCCGGGGTTTAGGGAATGTGACTCTTTCCTGGACAAGTCACAGTCCTTAAACTGTGTTTATGTTATGTTTAAGTTGTAATGTTTGTTGAACAGGGTTATGGTTGTTAGGGCGTGTTCCCGTTAAAACAATGGTACTGTATTTGGTTTTTAAAACTTAATGGATGATTCTTGCATGTTTTTAATTCATATAGCTTTGTTATGATTAAGCTATGGTATTAAGAAGTCACACCAAATTAACCACGCTTCCGCAAAGCCAGGGTGTGACAGAACCAACCTGATTTTCGTCTTTTACCTCATCAACTTTTTGTTTGCCTTTCTTCAAAGGACAACAACTTGCCACGTGCCCTTTGTTGTGACATTTAAAACAGGATCTTTTCTTATAAGTTTTCTTTTTACTTGATCCCTTTTTAAATGTGTTGGTCTTGTTGTCTTCAGTATCCTCATCCACTTTATGAGGTGTATGTTAGACCCAACAGATTCTTTCAAAGAAACTGGACTATTTGGCAAGTCCACAGCTATGGGATCCACTACTACTTGTGCAGTGGTTACAAAATCAGTTAGCTCATCTTCAGTTGGTAAAAATGAGTAGTCTTGATTCCCAGAAGATGAAGCTTTAGTATAACCCACCCTTTTTTTATCATTACTCCTTTTTAAACCTTTTTGAATATGAGTCCTGACTAATGAAGAATTTCCAAAATTGTGTAACTTCCCCTGAGGTTCTACAATTTTGGCTTGTGCATCAGCCAATTCTGTGCACTTTTCTGAAAGCTCGTTAGTCTTTTCTTTCACAGTTTCACGAGCCAAATCAATGACCTGTAATAGTTCATTGACTTTGCTTGTTAGACTGATAATTTTCTGTTCATTTGATTTGAGTTTATCTAAACAATTTGACTCTCTTTTAATCAAAAGAACATTTAACACTTTTCTGTTTTCTAAATCAGCTAACAGAATTTTGTTTTGCTCCGATAGTTTGTCAACTTTACCCTGTAGTTCAGTGCAATTAAGACATGTATGACTTACAGATTCTGATGATACCGTCACCTCTGATGTAAGTCCATTCACATCCCTCAAGCCCTTTGAAACTTCTGCACCCTTCTTTTCAGCATTCTCCTCATCTACTTCCTTCTTCTCTTCTTCCTCAGCAGCTTCCTCTCCAATCTTTACAGCTGCAAGCTCAGCTACCAATGCTTGATCACAAGTAGTTACTTTTGAAGAGATCTGATAACGGTTTTCCAAAGCTTCCCACAGATCTCTAGAATTCCCATAGTTCTTGAAGGTATGCTTAATGCCCTCAGGTAAGGATTTCTTGATCACTACTAAAGCTCTCTTCTCAGCATCAACCACCTGTCTCTCAGATTCATCCATCTTCTCATAAGAGATCACCTTAACTCTTCCTTCAACACGACGTGTAGGAGCAACATACCCATCAATCATACAACACCACATTCTCAAATCCTCACTCTTCATAAACAACTCAAACTTCTCTTTCCAGTCAGCATAATGTTTCACATTTACAAGCTTTGGCCAGTTCTTAGCAACCTCACTTCCATTATCCTTCTTAGCTATCACGCAGTGTAAAAGTTTAAATGAATTTTGGTAACCTGTGTCAAAATCCAAATCTAACTTTTCTACTGGTCCTTGTCGAATCCGAAATCAGATCCTGCTGATCCGAAATCAGCACCCTCTAGATTCGAAATGCTTGTTCTTGGTCCGAAATGCCACAGTTTGATTCAAATTGGTTGATTTTTTATCCGAAATTGTTGACTTCAGATCCGAAATGGGTTGTTCTGATCCGAATGGATCAGTCCAATCCGAAATGCTTATCTGAAGATCCGAAATGATGGATTTTCGGTCCAAAATTTAAGCCTATTGATCCGATATAGTCAGAATTGCTTGAATTCAACCCGAAATGGATCCGAAATGCTTGCTTTTGATCCGAAATCCTTGCAGTTTGTCCGAAATCACCAGCAGAACCCTAGAACAGCCGTCAAACACGTCCAAACCATCGATTTTCTGCAGAAAACGATTCTGAACCGAGAAAAACAGTTCACCTCTGATGTAAGTCCATTCACATCCCTCAAGCCCTTTGAAACTTCTACACCCTTCTTTTCAGCATTCTCCTCATCTACTTCCTTCTTCTCTTCTTCCTCAGCAGCTTCCTCTCCAATCTTTACAGCTGCAAGCTCAGCTACCAATGCTTAATCACAAGTAGTTACTTTTGAAGAGATCTGATAACGTTTTTCCAAAGCTTCCCATAGATCTCTAGAATTCCCATAGTTCTTGAAGGTATGCTTAATGCCCTCAGGTAAGGATTTTTTGATCACTACTAAAGCTCTCTTCTCAGCATCAACCACCTGTCTCTCAGATTCATCCATCTTCTCATAAGAGATCACCTTAACTCTTCCTTCAACACGACGTGTACGAGCAACATACCCATCAATCATACAACACCAAAGGGGAATCTTTTGTAACAATAGAAGCAGAAGTGATGTGGATTATTCAAGCATTCTCAAATCCTCACTCTTCATAAACAACTCAAACTTCTCTTTCCAGTCAGCATAATGTTTCACATTTACAAGCTTTGGCCAGTTCTTAGCAACCCCACTTCCATTATCCTTCTTCGCCATCACGCAGCATAAAAGTTTAAATGAATTTTGGTAACCTGTGTCAAAATCCAAATCTAACTTCTCTACTGGTCCTTGTCGAATCCGAAATCAGATCCTGCTGATCCGAAATCAGCACCCTCTAGATTCAAAATGCTTGTTCTTGGTCCGAAATGCAATAGTTTGATTTGATTTGGTTGATTTATGATCCGAAATTGTTGACTTCAGATCCGAAATGGGTTGTTCTGATCCGAAATGGATAAGTCCAATCCGAAATGCTTATCTGAAGATCCGAAATGATGGATTTTCGGTCCGAAATTTAAGCCTATTGATCCGAAATAGTCAGAAATGCTTGAATTCAACCCGAAATGGATCCGAAATGCTTGCTTTTGATTCGAAATCCTTGCAGTTTGTCCGAAATCACCAGCAGAACCCTAGAACAGCCGTCAAACACGTCCAAACCATCGATTTTCTGCAGAAAACGATTCTGAACCGAGCAAAACAGTTCACCTCTGATGTAAGTCCATTCACATCCCTCAAGCCCTTTGAAACTTCTACACCCTTCTTTTCAGCATTCTCCTCATCTACTTCCTTCTTCTCTTCTTCCTCAGCAGCTTCCTCTCCAATCTTTACAGCTGCAATCTCAGCTACCAATGCTTGATCACAAGTAGTTACTTTTGAAGAGATCTGATAACGTTTTTCCAAAGCTTCCCACAGATCTCTAGAATTCCCATAGTTCTTGAAGGTATGCTTAATGCCCTCAGGTAAGGATTTCTTGATCACTACTAAAGCTCTCTTCTCAGCATCAACCACCTGTCTCTCAAATTCATCCATCTTCTCATAAGAGATCACCTGGATCAGCAGGATCTGATTTTTTTTGTCCTAAAAATCCAAGGATCCCAACGGTGCAAACGGTTTCCTGAGATGAATTACGGATGATTTTCTAAACGCGAAACTGTGAAATTTTTCTTACGTAAGCCAAGAAAAATTCCACCTAGTCCGTAATGGCCCGAAATTGTCCAAAATGGTTCGTATAGAACACCTACTGGTCCGAAATGGTCTAATCTAATCCGAAATCAGATCCTGCTGATCCGAAATCAGCACCCTCTAGATTCGAAATGCTTGTTCTTGGTCCGAAATGCCACAGTTTGATTCGAATTGGTTGATTTCTGATCCAAAATTGTTGACTTCAGATCCGAAATGGATCAGTCCAATCCGAAATGCTTATCTGAAGATCCGAAAAGATGGATTTTCAGTCCGAAATTTAAGCCTATTGATCCAAAATAGTCAGAAATGCTTGAATTCAACCCGAAATGGATCTGAAATGCTTACTTTTGATCCGAAATCCTTGCAGTTTGTCTGAAATCACCAGCAGAACCCTAGAACAGCCGTCAAACACGTCCAAACCTTCGATTTTCTGCAGAAAACGATTCTGAACCGAGCAAAACAAGAGCATAATGCTCTGATACCAATTGCAGGTCCCGTGAGTCGTATGGATCGTAACAGAATCGTCGATCTTACCTAGAGTGGGGAATCCCCTAGATCAGATTTCACAGAAAACGAGTAGAAACAGAATCAAGAACACGATGCACTTTCAATCCGGTCTTCTATTGATTATCCAACACTAAGTTTACAATCAATTCAAGACCCACAAGAAATCTCTCAGCCACTCTCTGAAGATTTCTCTCAATGTCTCCAAAATGTCTAACCTCAACCCTAATGCCAAGCCTTGTTTATATAGGACAAGGTTTGCACATGGACTTTGGTCTGGGCCAGGCCATTCTCCAAGCCCATTACATTAATTAACTCCCTAACCAATAATGCTAAGCCCAATACAAAATATCCAAAGACTAAATTACCCAACTATTAAGCTGTTGTCACAAAACATGCACCAACAAACTCCCCCTTGACAATAGCTTCATAGTGTAACTTTGTATTCAAACATCTTGCAGTCTTTTGGTCTTTGGATAGCATCAGCTACACAGTTTCTGACATCAACAAGCTCTTAAACTATAGACTAGGTAAAAGCATTCCTGCTTTTTCTAATTCCCTATAGTTATGGCTCTGATACCAATCTGTCACACCCCAACCGATGGCGGAAACATCGGGATTAGACGAACAAATTGCTCAAAACATCATAACACTATGTGACAATATAAATTAAATTAAATTTCATTGCAATACTAAAAATTCATACAAAGATTCGGATAAAGACAACATTGTTTCAAACATTACATCGAAAAAATAGTTTAATCTAAGTGCGTATCTAATTCCACCTAAATCTTGTTTCTTCACTTAGCATCATCTTGCCTATCAAACCTGCAACATGTATTAAAATACAATCAACAAAAGTTGGCGATTATACCAGTTTTTCTATACATAGCATAATATAGATTAAAATAGTTTAACAGCTCATATCCAACAAGAATAACAATATGTAAGTTAATAGTATGTTGAAACGGTGAAAGCTATATGTTCAAACCCAAGAATCTAATGCGTTAATATAGCCTATCCCAAAGAATAACCAGAGGTTAACATGTTTAACTTAACAATACCCCAAGACTAGTGGCCGGTGCATTACTCCTATAGCGTTATAATTGTTAACGTAGGCTTGTACGAAGTTAATGAGCATATAGACACGAAGACTTTACATAACATACGAGATAAACAAGCATCATATAGTTTCATGTTCAACATAGATAAAGAGTGATTCAAAGAGTTTCAAGTGTTTTCGTGTGTTTATATAGAATACATGTTGCACCCAAAAGTGTTAAAAGTAAAATGGGTTCGAGTATACTCACATAATTGCATATGCTTTCTGATTATCCAATGTGACGAAGTTGATGAGACTAGAAAGTTGAATGTGTTCGATTTGGAATTGAATAGGTGTTTACATATGGTTTAAGGGCATGAAAATAAAATATGTGAAAGTGATAATATCGTACACATAATGCTTGTTCTTGACAGTATGAAAACTCGAAAGAGTTTAGATGTTTTCATGGGACAAAAGCCCATTAGAATCGTGACAAGCATTATGGTCCTTAGATGATATAACCTAATATCTTGACAATGACCACTGGTTCATCATCAAGAGTTCAATTACTTGGATAATATATAAGTATTATATAAGGTACATTATGTTATATAGGTCAAGCATGAGGTAGAAGGATAAATCCCCCATTTAGGAACCTCTTTATAATTCACATAAGTCATGCATGAGGTAGGAAGACTTGTTACCTCTTTCACCACTACACTTGTTGTTATAAACAATCAAGGAGGGTCTTAAACATACAATGAAAAATGAAATTATTACAACTAATCTAAGGAAAGCATCAAGTAATGTGTGGATTTTCAAGTAGGATAGCCCAAGCTAGTCCTAATATCACACAAACATCAAGCTTTAAGCTTGTTCATTACTTGTGGGTTAAACCCTAAACAAAACAGAAAGTTTATGAGGTTTATACCTCTAATTTTAAGTGTCACAACCTTTTTTAAGCCCAACTAACCATTCAATTTATTATGAGCATAAGGACATAGGAATGTGTATGAGATAACTCAAGTTTAAGCAAGATTAACAAATTTTGAATCAAATAGAAAGTTTCAGTCTACTTTGGAGCCTTTTTGGTAATGTTCCAGGCCTTGGTTTTCCATGGAAAACATGTGAAATCATCTCTAAGGTTGTTCCAAGTGATTTGCAAAAAGAATCAATGAAAAAGACTAAGAAATGAAGAAGTTATGCATTTTTAGTCACTTGATACGAATCTGATCTTGTTCCTGATTAACAGCTGAAATGAGAGTGTTTTAAGAGTGAAATTGTGAGTTTGTAAAGTGGAAAATGTATGGAGGATGCTTGGTTTTTATAGGGAAGAGCTAGGTTAGTTGGTTGGTGAGTAATTAATGTAGAAAACACAAAACAATCAACAAAAATACATCTAACCAGCCAATCCCGTAGCTGGCTGGACAATTGTGCGGATTACACGGGCTCACGGCCCGCGAAGGTTATGGGTGAGGTGGGTCGTGGCCGGCGAGCCTCGGGTCAGGTGGTTCAAGTTTGATTTCTTGACGATTTTACCCCCTAGACTCTCTTATATGCACATTCTAATGCATTTTCAAGGTATTTTAAGTACGTGAACCATATAATAAGGCATGTAATGAAATAAAATCTTGCAATAACTATAAGACAAGTGTAATCGAGTATGTTTGTCACGATTTAGCATCGAATTATGTGAATTGAGCATAATAGTTCACTAGTTTGCAAATTTGACGTATTATGCACAATTTGTGAAAAAGCATCATATGTTTAATAAATTTGGACGTATGAACTTGTATAAAGGTGTATAACGTGAATGTAAGAAATACGAATGATCCAAATCTCGGATTTTACAATGATTAAAGTCTTGGATTTGTGACGTTATACTTATATTTATACTCATACACTTATGTTTACACTTATATTCATATTCACGTTCATACTCATGCAATTTACGTTTATACTTACATTTATACTCATACACTTATGTTTACACTTATATTCATATTCACATTTATACTCATGCAATTTACGTTTACATTTATATTTACGCTCATATTCATATTCACACTCATGCTCATGCATTTTACTTTTATACTTATATGCATATTTGCACATTTATGTTTATACTTATATTTATACTCGTACTCATGTTCACACATTTTATGTTTATACTTATGCTCGTATTTATACTCATACTCACCCAATTCGCTTTATGCTTACACTTGTACTCATATTTATACTCACATTCATACATTTACGACTATACTCGTAATTATGCTCATACTCATGCAGTTTATGCTCATATTTATACTCATACTCGTACTCTTATTCATATGTTTTATGTTCATACTCACATGCATATTCATACTTAAACTTATACTATGCTCATGCTCTTATTCATACTCAAAATTTATACATTCGCACCTGTACGCGAGCGAAACCCGAGGGATTTGTTTACGTGGGTCTCATGCTTATTTGAACGTAAACATACTTATGCACTACATTCTTACACGCACACAATCTTATTTTCAGAATTTATGTATACCTTAATTCATACGCAACTAGTACAAGCTATGCAGATCATGCGACGGTCAGTATAATCGCGGTTGCACACGGGAATATAGTGATAAGCGCATGAGAACCATAGAGTGTACTATTGTGTATGATAAGACACAGAACATAACATTGCACCGAATAATGAAACGGATGTAACGTGGTCGAAACATGGTGGATACGCCGCTGGTACTTCCTATATGTAAGTGTTTTCACCATGTTACCAAACTCTCGTAATATGTGCCATGAGAAATTCGGTGTTTTGCAGACCATATTTAGACCTAAAATGCAAACTTTAACAACTCACAAACGCATTGCTAAACGCACGATATCCGATCATCCACGAAGAGACTTCATCCTTAACCCAACATTTCTGTTGTCCAATACGCATGCCATCCTTATACTCGTATTTGTTTATCGATCATTCACTCTCGTACCTCCGTTCTTTCCCGTTATTCTTTGTCTTTTGTACAAACCCCATTTACAATCAGTCGATTTAAATGTTCGAAACCTAAAATACTTTCTTACTATTTAAGGCTATATTTCATCCTTGTTTATGTGTCAAAACGCTATTTGGCCGTTACCTTCAAAACCATTTTTATTATTATTTAAAATACCTAACTTCCTCGTTTTTCACCAATAAAGAATTCTCTACAAAAACTGTAATTATCAAAGCTCTTTGAAACCAATGAAACTTTTGCAGTGCGGCCACACTTTTCATCAAAATACTAACCATATTATACGAAAGTTATAATTGTTGGATATCATATTTTAAAGATACCTCTCCATTCCAGGTTATTCAAACTTGTTTACACTCATTTGCCTATGCGCACACATGCACGTTCTACTTATGCTTAAACGCCTCAACTCATTTTAGTCCAACAAACTCCTATCCTTCCGTTCTTCAAAATTTCGTACTTTTCTAAACGTTTCAAAACTCCCAAATCTCATTCTTTTGGCCAAAATGTTTTGTTTTCTCCAAGGTCTTCCTCTTGAATAAATTTCGGGACGAAATTTTCTAAAGGATGAGAGACTATAACACCCTGCTTTTTCATACTTTCCATAATTAGAAAGCTCGCCTTATAATGCTATTTTGGAAATCTTGTATTCTTGTAATACTCTTTTCATTGTAACCGTTGTAAAATCCGAGACTTGGATCATAAATAAAATTCGTATTTCTTTAAATTCACATTCTACATATTCATACATGCGCATATGTTCGAATTCAGTGTACATCGAATCCTTATTCGTAATTCATACGCATACGATACTTATTTACGATACATGTCCATGCTTGTCCTTAAATTATTGATAAACAAAAACCCCTAATAATATGCTTATTTACACAACGATTAATCATCTAATATGTGACATATACTTGTCACTTACAAACATATTACATACTTATACATCACACTTTTTACCTAGTTAAATCATGTTTTATTTCATATTATACCTTGTTACAAGTTAGGGGAAACATTGTTGCATATTATTACACAAATTAATTAACAAAATTACTCATTACAATGTTTAAAAAAATAAAGAAATATGGCAGCCCTAAATCAGCGAAATTCAGCCCCATATAGTTGGGTTTTGTGGGCTTGTTTCAAGGTTTAGCCCCTTCTAAACACTTCCAAAGCACAACCCATTGAAACCCTAATCTCTTCCCTATATAATAAACACTTCCCCACTCCTTATTCCACTTTTACAAGCCTCCAAACACTTCAAAAACCCTCCCAAACTCAGCTGAGTTTCAGCCACGTTTTTGAAAGTTCCAACCATAAAAAGTGAGTTTTAACTCACTTCCACTTCGATTTTTCTTCTTGTTTCTTCTTCTACAAAACTTGGATAACCTCTACGAAGGTTCTCACAAGTTTGCTTGGGGAAACTAAGGTGAAACCTCACCATTTTTTGAGGTCCAAAGTGCACCTACATTCTGCTCATTTTTATCTTCATGTTTTGGATGAAAACTCATGTTTTCTTCATACATTCCTATGTCCTTATGCCACTAATCAAGACTATGATTATGTGTGCTTAAAAACAAGGTTGTGACATGTAAATCCAGAGGTTTAATCCTCATAAACATTCTGTTTTGTTAGGGTTTTAACCCACAAGTGATGAACAAGCTTAAAGCTTGAAAATTGTGTGATTATGAGGTTAGCTTGGCCTATCCTACTTGAAAATCCACACATCACTTGATGTTTTCTTAGTTAGCTTGTAGTTATTTCATTCCTTATTGTATGTATTCATGACCATCCTTGTTGTCCACGATAACTTGTGCATTGGTGAAACACAAGAGGTGCCAAAATGGAAGATTCATCTTCCTACCTCATGCATTATTTATATGATATTCTTATTGGACATAAAACTATGATATAAACTATATAATACCTATATAATATCTAAGTAACCAAACCCTTGATGTTAACCTAGTGGTTATTTGTCAAAATATTAGGTTACATCATCTGAAGACCATAGCACTTGTTACAATTCTAATGGGCATTTTGGCCCATGAAAACATTCAAACTCCTTTGAGTTTTAGAGTGTCAAGAACAAATATTATGTGGTAGGTGATTACTCTCTCATATGTCTACTTTAATGTATTTTAAACTCCAACTTGTCAGACCCAAATACAAACATCCCTTAAACTCCAAATAAAGCACATTCATCCTTCTAGTCTCGACAACTTCGTCACAATTGGATAATCGGAAAGCATATGCAATTTTGTGAGTATACTCGAACCCATTTTTACTTTTAAACACTTTTGGGTGCAACATGTATTCTATATAAAAACACGAAACACTTGAAACTATTTTAATCACACTCTATCCATGTTTAAACATGAAACTATACGATGCGTGTTAATCTCTTATGCTATGTAAATTTTTCGTGTCGATATGCTCATTAACTTCGTACAAGCCTACCTTAACAATTATAGCGCTATAGGATTAACGCACCGCCCATTAGTCTTGGGGTATTGTTAAGTTAAACATGTTAACCTCCCGTTATTCTTTGAGATAGGCAAAATTAATGCGTTAGATACTTGGGTTTGAACATATAGTACATCGTTTCAGCATATTAGTAACTTGCATATCGTTATTCATGTTGGATATGAGCCATTAAACAATTTTAATCTATATTATGCTATGTATGAAAACTTATACTCGCCAAATTTTGTTGATCGTATTTTAATACATGTTGCAGGTTGATAGACAAGATGATGCTAAGTGAAGAAACAAGATTTAGATGGACTTAGAAACACACTTAGATTAATTTATTTTGTCAATGTATGTTTGAAACAATGTTGTTTATGTTTGAATCTTGTATGACGTTTTTAGCAATTTATGAAATTTAATTTAAATTATATTGCCACATAGCGTTATGTAGTTTTGAGCAATTTGTTTGTCTCATCCTGATGTTTCCGCCATCAGTTGGGGTGTGACATCGCGGATGTTCACACAATTATGAAGGAACATTGGGAACAGATTCAGCTTCACAGGAGAGAGATTGAATATTGGAAAAGGAAAGATGAATTGAAGTCTCAACAGTTAACATACTTGTTTCGTCTGACAAAGGAACAAGGCTCTCGGTTTGGTCAGCTCATTAGAAAGGATGCTGCTACAACGGCCAAACATGAGACTCTGGTTAAAGCTACTGATTAGATACATCAGATTATTACGAATCTTGTGGAGCTCCTCGCTGCTCAGGGGGAGAATACAGCTCTGCAAGTGCAAGCTCAATGCAAGATTGATGATCTCAAGAAAATTCGTGATGATTTGGATAAAGACAAGGATCCTGAAGCCGCTAGGCAGGGAGAGCAGCCAAGGAGCTCACAAGCTTCTGAAGCTGCTACCATTGCTTAGGTTGAGGGGGAGTCTGGTTCGGAAGCTGAGGCCGGGCAAGACAAGGGTCCTTCTGCTGATGATTATGGTTCTCTTTCTGATCCTAAAGATCATGATTTTTCTGCTGATGTGATTTTGGGTGAAGGCTATGTTCTGGTTGGTACAGTGAAATAATGGAGGACAGATGATGAGATTGCTGACAAGTATGATTATGTTGAAACTTGTAAGGACAAGAATATTGAATATGAATCTGTAGGCCTGAATATGGATGATCTAAGAAGCTATGTTTTTGGATATGCTCCTCCTGACAAAATTACTAATCCTATACAAACTCCCGAAGAGGCCCGTATGGAAACTCGTAAATGGTTCAAATCTCTTCCTGACCAGACTCAAAAGAAGAGGTATGTGAACACCAAATGGGAATACACGGGTCAGATAAAAAGTTGGGATTTCGACGAACAACATAGTTTGGTTATGATCAAACGAACATATGGGGTTTAATATTACGGGCCATGGGCTAAGTTCTTGCAAACCTTACCTTCACGTGATCTTCATCATCTGGCACAGTTGGATTTAAACAACCATACCAACGTAGGTAGCATTAGAGGATTAATTCCTCATCTGGTAGCTGAAAGCCGTGAAAGCAAGTGGAAGACTTTCAAACCTGCAGTTGGCCAAGCCGTCAAAACCAGAGATAAGTTCACTGGTAAACAGGTTTTGAAGATGGTTTATCCACCAGCCAGATGCCTACGTAAAATTCCTATGCACAAGTTCGATCTCGACAAGATTCAGGGAATTGGGTTTTGGTATCTTGATGGGAAAACTGGCGAAGCAGTTATAACGAAAAAGAAAATGACTAAAGATCCTTCGGATTTTGGATCCAGTTTGGCTGGTGAATCTGAAGATGGAACATCTGAAGATTCTTCGTCGTCTGCCTCTGCGATACAATGAAGAAGATCGTCCGTTAGCAGTTCAATACATCAAGGTAGTGTAGTTATGTGTGCAGAATCAAGTGTGTGCAGGCAGTGATTACTTGAAGCGTTAACGAAGAGAAGATTTCAAGCTTTGCATTGAAGATCCCGCACTGATCAAGAGGGAGTCTGTAAATGCACTTTGTGTGATAAGTGCAGGCTCTCAAATCTTCATGGGTCTTTTATGTAAATTGTTAAAAGATTATGTATGGTCCGAACTTACTTGTTCTCTATAGTCAGGACTTAGTTATTTGTTCTACTAGTCCGAATGTAGGGTTTTGTTTGGTCAGGATTTGTATGTTTTGGGCTTTGGGCCCTTCTAAGTCCTGACTTTTGCAGTTAGGACTTCTCCATGTATATATACTCTTTAATGAAACGTTATACCTGAAGATTTCTTTTGTGGAAAGTTTGTTCCTCAAGCAAACCCTAATCATTACTATTGTGTGTGCATTGATGGCTATTGTGTGATGTCATTCATCATCTTCATCATTTTCATTCTATTGTTTCTTGATCCAATACACTATGGTAGTGATTGCTAGGTGGATTCCGCACACCTGGTGATTATTGTTTGAGTGAGATCCTTGGGTACGAGACCTTACACCGGGGGTCGAAAACGTATACACCTAAGAAAAATATAAAACCGCGGGGTCGAAAACGTATATAACTATAAAACGCTTTACGAAACTACATACCGGACACTACTGAGCGAAAAGTTCAGGGGGTCGGGCGCCCCCCGGCCCCTACAAAGTTGCGCCCCTGTATGTGTGTGTGTATATATATATGCATTGGCGGACCTACCCACTTGGATGGGTGAGCGGCCGCACCCCTTGAAAAAAAATTAGGGTTAAATTTCGCTTAAAATCTCGACCGCACCCCTTGGAAATTTTCAACTACACCCCTTGAAAATTTTTAACTGCCCCTCCTAGAAAAAATCTTATGAGTTAAAAAAAATGTAAACACTGATTTTATTATAATATAACCTAATTTATATAATTATTTTTTAACCACTTTACTTAACAATTTAACCCAATAACTTTCACTTAACAATTTAGCCATTAGCCCAATAACATTCCATTGTAACCCAAGCCCAATTAACCAAATTCAATTAAATTTGTAGTAAAATAAAATAATCTAACCCAACCGCTCCTTCCAATTCTTTCTCTCGCTCTCCCTCTCCTGATCACGCATCAACCAAAGTACGAAGGCAGTCAACAGGCACGACGGCAGCGGCTGCATTCTCACCGGAAAAGCTTGATTCCAGCCATCCCACCACCTGGAATCCAAAATTTAACGAGGTACTTTCGTTCTTTTTTTTCGATTTTTAGGAGAAATAGAGTTATAGAGATGTTAAAAGGGTTTGAATTTTTGTGTTTTGATGATTTTTTTTTGTTGTTCTACACTTTAGTAGCATGATTTTGTTGTTTTGATGATTTTTTTTTGTTGTTCTAGACTTTACTAGGACTTGAAAATTAAAATTGAAAATTATAGACTATGGTTGAACATGATTGTTTATTTTGTTCAAGTGTTTAGTGTTTTTTGTGAGCTTATAGATCAATTTATATATGATAGAAAACATGAATAGTGAAGTTTTGGCGAGATTTCTCAAGAAGAACCATTAGAAAAGTAAAATATGATGTTTTGCATAGATTTAAAAAAAAGAAAACACGTAGGGCACAATTTTAAACATGTTTTTAAGATGTTTGATGTGTTTTTTATAATTATATAAATTTTAGTTTAATGTTTTTTTGTTTACATGACCCGACCTGATATGAACCGAATTTTTTTTATTTACCTGGGTCCGCCACTGTATATATGTGATATCGGAGTTTTTTTTTTGTTTTACATGGCCTAAAATCTTTAAAATATTCTGCACCCTTATGAACAAATTTCTAGGTCCGCCACTGTATATATATGTGATATCGGATTTAAATGATTCAAAGTATGAATACTGGAAATCAAGTGTAGAGAGTATAAATTTATGTCACACCCCCAAAATCCACCTGCGGATAACACCCGCTTCGGGGGCGTG
Source organism: Helianthus annuus (assembly GCF_002127325.2). Classification (NCBI taxonomy): domain Eukaryota; kingdom Viridiplantae; phylum Streptophyta; class Magnoliopsida; order Asterales; family Asteraceae; genus Helianthus; species Helianthus annuus. The sequence continues at coordinate 66,286,583 of NC_035449.2, read as the reverse complement.
ACTGACCAGGATCCAGCCACCAATTATACTGAATACTTTAGTTGATAACAAAAGTAATACTTACTATTCGTAAGCTTAGCAAATATTAAGTTCAGAGTTTAAAGTTTTGGTTCAAAACAGTACTAAGTAGCGGAAGCATAAGTAAGGTAGTTTAGAACAAAGTTCATGTTTCAAAATAAGGTAACACCCAACACAAGGGTGAATAGACACTACACGTTCCCAAGCTGCAAGCTCCATCGTCACTGGTTACCTGCAAAGCATGCAGTAAGGGGTCAACAATAATGCTGAGTGAGTCCACTAGTTGTCCAGTTTTAATTACCAAAAACTTTGTTTCGCCGGTTAATTTATCCGTTTATACATGCCCTGGGGAGCTACCCCAAAAGTTAGCGACTAAACTGTTTTTCCAATACCGAACACTAGGTAACCGTTGCGTATCCGCAGGATGCCCCGATGTCAACGTTCTATCATCATTGACGGATTTCTGAGTACATTAGTTCACGACCGTCCCAAACCAGGGCACGGTGTGAGGCTGGTAAACACCTAAATAGCGCTATCAACTAATAACCCGCTCGCCTAACCCGGCGACTAATCGGTATTTGTAGTAGGGACTTGAGTGATAGAGTTTCGTTTAGTGCCGTTAGTTGCAATCCGTATAAACAGTAATTAACCAAAAGGTTTCCCAATACCCGGGAAGGAAAAGTAAGTTTTGTTCCCAATTACTAGGGAAGGTATGTAAATGGTATCCCCTTTTACCAGGGGATAGGATTGTTTTAGTCTCGTGTCCCAAACCACCGGGACGCATGCTTTTAAGTGGTGAACTCACCTTGGGTTGCTCGGTAGGTTTAGGTTACTTGTCAATCACGCTGGTCACCACGTCCTAACATGGTTACCGGTATAGGTCAGGTTCGGTGTACAAACATTCACGTAAAACACATACTGGCACGTAACATACATACAGGTAAACAGAACACAGCATCACAAAGTCCATTTAACAGATAGTCCAACACAGAAAGGCCCAATAACTAAAATGAACAGCCCACTCGCAACCAGCTGGTCTCGAGTCGCAACCAGGTGGTCTCGGCTTGTCACGCGGTGGTTGCGAGTCGCAACCGTGGTCTCGAGTTGTCACGTGTTGGTTGCGAGTCGCAACCGTCGTAGTCTCGAGTCGAAATCTCGTAGTTTCGACTTGTCATGCTTTGGTTGCGAGTCGCAACCGTGTGGTTTCGAGTCGTAATGCCGTCGTTGCGAGTCGGAATGCTGTCGTTGCGAGTCGTAATCTGTCACTTTCATATACACGTGATGATGCAGAAAAGACAGTCCAAATTGTACATATGAAATCAGACCCATATCCGGAAACTACCAATAAGGTTTCTACAAACACTTTTCCTCATTTGACCATTAAACCATATAGATCAAACTTTGCCATTTTAAATCTTCAAACCATCTTCAACTAGTTCATCAAATGTTCATAGTTTTCTAGGGTTTTCTCCTTAACAAAATCATACATTTATGAACCAAAAATCACATATTTACAACAAGATTATCATGCAAGAACAAGTAAAACATACACTTTATAATCTTGAACATAGTTTTGGTTGGCATAATCATTCCTAAATCACTATACTTTAGCCATCTTTAAACATGTTATATGAGGGTTTTCACATATGACCAATCTTCACAAATCCTCCTAAAAATCATGTAAAATACTACTAACCAAGCATTTTTCTAGTTCATATACATATCATTCAAGCAAGAATACAAGGCATTTCTAGTTCATAATATTTCACAAATCTTATACACCAAGGAGATAACACTAACCGGTTATGAAAGGAGGGCCGAAAACAAAGAGAAGGGAACCGAGAAGATGGAGTATGCGAGTGATAGTCTTGACCGAGTCCTTGTCCGATATCCTTGCTTGAACCGAGATCAAGGAGAAGGAAAGTGGTGTTTGTAGAGGGTTTCTAGTGAGAGAGATTAGAAGAAGTGTTGGTGTGTAAAATGAAGCAAGTGGGGAAAAAGGGTGGGATTTATACAAGGGGTCACGAGTTGGGCTTGGGGGTTTCGGCCCAACCGGTTTCGGCTCACTAGGCCCACTCGAGACCGAGTGGCCCACTCGCAACCGCCCGGTTGCGAGTCATGGTCTCGGGTCGTGGTCTCGACTCTTATATATACATATAATACATACATACATCACATGTCATGCAAAAATCACGTTTCCATTTAATAATATATATATACACACAAAATATTACAAGGTGATCGTTCGGAAAAACCTCGAGTGTCACAATTTACAATCATTATGTGAGTACACTTAAAGTAAAAGATTAGGAGTGTAGTTGGTAAGATTATCGGTATAAATTATTATCCGCTAATTATTTATAGTTAAAAATATTAAAATTTAATTTGCCTGTAGAAGGGGAGACATCATAATTTACGTGATGTATAGATAAGATAGTACTGGTCTGATCAAAGCTAGGCTAAGTAATAGGGCCTCAAAATATCTTTAATGTTTTATGAACGGAATTTACTGCATATGAAATTTAGTGTTAGATATTTAGCAATAATATGAATACATCATTTAGAGTCTAAATGACTCTCCACATCCTTCTAACTCTTTTATATTTATCTTTGTGTTAATATACAAACATATCTTTCTATACTAATAAACAAAAAAATTTTTTAGACACGTGTTATTCTCTGGTAATTTCTCACTCTTATTTTCTTATTTATCTCTTTTATTAAATAATAATATTAATATTAAACATCAATTTAACTAAATCTATTTATCTCTTTTGTTTAATTGATTTCTTTTTTAACTCTAAAGTTTCAATCTTTGGCAATTTAAGTCTAAAGTTTCAATCTTTCGTATTTTAACCCTTTTGATTAATTTGATTTTTCACTTCTAATTCAAAAGTTTTCATCTTTTGCAATTTAACCCCTCTAATTTTTTTTACTTTCAATCCAAAACTTTTCATCTTCTGCAATTTAATCTCAACATTTTTTTACTTTCAACTTTAGTCTCTTATATATTTTTCATCTTTCATAAGTTCTCCGTTTAACGTGTCGTTCTAAATTTCCGACTTAACACGCCGTAATGTGCGTGTGGGATTCAACATTTTTCATCTATTTTTTTCTGTTTCTTTAATTTTAATTTTTTTTTACTTTTAATCCAAAAGTTTTCATCTTTTGCAATTTAATCTCAACATCTTTTTTTTACTTTCAACTTTAGTCTCTTATATACTTTTCATCTTTCATAAGTTCTCCGTTTAACGTGTCGTTCTAATTTCCGACTTAACACGCCGCAACGTGCATGTGGGATTCAACGTTTTTCATCTATTTTTTCCTGTTTGACATTTCCGTCGCAGCGCGTCTATTTTTCCCCATTTGATAGGTCTGTCGCAACGTACGAGTCAGAGATCGACTTAGTTATTTTTTTCTCGGTTTTACACACAGGCCCGTGGTCATGTAAGAAACATTTGCCTTTCATCTAACATGATATATAACTATTGAATCCCCGTCATATTGCGGCGGGTGGTAAATCTAGTAAAATAATATGAATACATCATTTAGAGTCTAAATGACTCTCCATATCCTTCTAGCGCTTTTATATTTATCTTTGTGTTAATATACAAACTTATAAATAAAGAATTTGTGTTTCATACTTATACATCAATAAGATTTACCTTCTCTGATTCTCTTATTTTTCTCTCTATATTACTAATAGGTTTAGTTTTTTTTACAACACGTTATCAGCACGAATTGTTTTACGGTTAGATCACATCATCGTAAGGTAAGTCGATATCGTCAAATCAACTTATTATTTATGCTCTTAAACACAAACCACATTGTAATGCATACTATTTTGGGTTGTGCTATAGATTTGTTTTGTTTATCTATTAAATCTACCAAACTAATTGATATATATATATATATATATATATATATATATATTGGGTAGGGTTCCAGCGTGAACAACCTCCCAAGAGTGAACTGCGTGAACAGATCTGGACCCTTGATTTCTTTTTTAGTTGTTAAGGGTATGATTGTAATTATATAAAAAATTAGAATTAAATCATTATTTTAATAATTGAATTAAGTTACATCTTTCCTAATTTAAATTCATTATCCACATTATGTTTTATTTATTAATAAGATTATTATCAAAACAATCAACAAATCACCAGATTTCATTTTTAATTTTTATTTCAGATTTCATCACCTGAATTCAAATTTTGATTTTTAAGATCCACGTAACCTTCATATTTCAACGTATACACATGTGTACTTGGATATAAATAGAATAGTACACATGTTGTTCGATCAGGTTGCCCTGTTCGAACGGCTTGCCTGATTTTGAGTGTTTCGCGACGATTTTCGATATTTCGAGTTCGATGAACGATAATTTGAGAATGATAGAATTCCTAATCAAATTACTTTTAGTCCTAACTACTATATCTAACATACAAGCATCCTTACAACTTGTTTCCAAAGTCGGTCTCGATTGAGTTTGATTCACCTTCGAGTCTTGATTGATTTGATTGATTCACCACACACTTTAACATAAAAGTAAACATGCACAAATAACACATAAGGCACACACACACACGTATAAAAAGTACTAAAATCCCCACACTTGAGTTTGATGATTGATTTGATTAGCTTGATTATTGATTGACTAGCTTTATTGCGTTGTTACTTCCTATCACACACAATCGGTCGTTGATTCACAGTTCGATTATCGGTCGATTTGGTTTAATTATACAACACTTACTCCAAATAATACGAAAATCAAAATGAAACTAAAATGAAATTAATCTTTATTAATCTTTAATTCCAATAACAGTCAACACTTGATCTTGACTTTGACTTTGGAAAACACGGGGTGTTACAGTCTCCCCTCCTTTAGGGAATTTCGTCCCGAAATTAGGCCGAGAACCGTACATCGCCGTGTGATTTTACCTATTTGATGCTTCAGATCTACCTGAATAACTGCGGGTACTTGGCCTTCATGTCACTTTCGAGTTCCCAAGTGAACTCCGCGCCTCGTTTGCCTTCCCATCGTACTTTTACAATAGGAATGCGAGAGCGTCTGAGTTGCTTGGTCTGTCGGTCCATGATTTCGACAGGCTTTTCCACGAAGTGTAGAGTCTCATTGACCTGAAGATCGTCGAGTGGTATTATAGAGTCGTGGTCGGCTACGCATTTTCGAAGGTTTGAAATATGGAAAGTCGGGTGGACATTGCTGAGTTCCTCCGGTAATTCGAGTTTGTAGGCAACTTTACCGATCCTTTCCAGAATCTTAAAAGGTCCAACAAATCGTGGCGCAAGTTTCCCTCTCTTGCCGAATCGAACTACTCCCTTCCAAGGCGATACCTTTAGGAGCACGTAGTCGCCAACTGCAAATTTGCGGGGCCTGCGTCGTTTATCGGCGTACATCTTTTGTCTATCCCGGGCCTTTACCAAATTTTCCCTTATTTGGTGGATCTTGTCAGTCGTTTCTTGTAGAATCTCGGGCCCAGTCAATTGTGAATGACCGACCTCGTGCCATACAATAGGCGAGCGACATCTCCTACCATACAGGGCTTCGAAAGGTGCCATTTCGATGCTGGAGTGATAGCTATTATTGTACGAAAATTCGACCAACGGTAGGTGTTTGCTCCAACTACCACCAAAATCAATAACACACGCACGGAGCATGTCTTCAATAGTACGAATCGTTCTTTCAGTCTGCCCGTCGGTTTGCGGGTGGAATGCGGTACTCAAATTCAGCGTCGTACCTAGAGCTGCTTGAAAAGTTTCCCACAATCTCGATGTAAACCGAGCATCGCGATCCGAAATGATGTCTCGAGGCGTACCATGATTCTTAATGATCTCGTCGGTGTAGATTTGGGCTAGTTTGGCCACCTTATAGTCTTCTCGTATTGGCAGAAAGTGGGCTGATTTGGTTAGACGGTCGACTATAACCCAAATGCTGTCGTGACCTGATGGCGTGGTCGGAAGCTTAGTTATGAAATCCATAGCTATACTTTCCCACTTCCATACGGGTATCGGCGGTTGTTCGAGTAAGCCTGAGGGTCTTTGGTGTTCAGCCTTGACTCTTGCACAAGTTAAACAGCTACCAACATATAGAGCAATATCCCTTTTCATCCCAGGCCACCAGTACTTGTAGCGAAGGTCTTGGTACATTTTGTCCGCACCGGGATGAATGGAATATCGGGATTTGTGGGCTTCGTTCATGATAATCTTTCGCAAATCTGTCCTCCTCGGAACCCAGATTCGGTCCAGATAATAGAATATTCCGTTGGCTTTGCTCACAAGCTGAGTTCCATCGTGATAGATTCGCTCTTTCTTTAACGTACGCTCGTTAAAGCAAGCGTGTTGTGCTTCGCGGATGAGAGCTTCGAGGTTATACTGAGCCTGGATGTTTCGAACACCTATCACGTAATTCTTTCTGCTGAGGGCGTCTGCAACTACATTCGCCTTGCCTGGGTGATAACGGATCTCACAGTCGTAGTCGTTGAGAAGTTCTACCCATCGGCGTTGACGCATATTGAGTTCCCTCTGGTTAAAGATATGTTGTAGGCTCTTGTGATCGGTGAAGATCGTACACTTTGTACCATACAGGTAGTGTCGCCAAATCTTTAAGGCAAAGACAACTGCGCCTAGCTCGAGGTCATGGGTTGTATAGTTCTTCTCGTGGATTTTGAGCTGTCGGGATGCGTAAGCTATAACCTTGTCTCGTTGCATGAGAACACAGCCTAGTCCAAGGTTTGAAGCATCACAATAGACCACGAAGTCATCGCTTCCGTCCGGCAGTGTAAGAACTGGTGCATGGCACAGCATGTGTTTGAGGGTTTGGAAAGCAGTCTCCTGTGCGGTTCCCCACACAAAAGGCTTGTCTTTGTGAGTAAGGGCGGTAAGCGGTACAGCCATCCTTGAGAATCCTTCGATGAATCTCCGATAGTAACCAGCTAATCCGAGAAAAGAGCGAACTTCTGACGGATTCCTTGGCGTAACCCATCCCTTGACTGCCTCAATCTTTGCAGGATCAACGTGTATACCCCGACTATTCACAATGTGACCCAGAAACTGAACCTCCTCCAACCAGAACTCACACTTGGAGAATTTGGCGTAGAGTTGGTTTCCCTGAAGCAACTCGAGAACCAATCGCAAATGCTGCGCATGTTCGGCCCTCGATCTGGAATAAATCAGGACATCGTCGATAAATACAATGACAAAACGGTCTAAGAATGGTTTACACACGCGATTCATCAGATCCATAAAGACCGCGGGTGCGTTGGTCAAACCAAAAGGCATGACAACAAATTCGTAGTGGCCGTATCGGGTTCGAAAAGCGGTTTTGGGGATGTCTTCCTCTTGAATCCGCAACTGATGGTAGCCTGAACGTAGATCAATCTTGGAGAAACACTGAGCACCTTGTAATTGGTCAAACAGGTCATCGATTCTTGGTAAGGGGTATCGGTTCTTGATGGTCAGCTTGTTCAATTCCCGGTAATCGATGCACATCCGGAACGACCCGTCCTTCTTCTTGACAAAAAGGACTGGCGCGCCCCATGGAGAAGTGCTCGGGCGAATGAAGCCTTTTTCAAGTAACTCTTGGAGTTGGTTCGAGAGTTCTCGCATCTCAGATGGAGCGAGTCGATACGGAGCTTTGGCTACCGGGTTGGCTCCTGGAATAAGGTCGATTCGAAAGTCGATATCACGACTTGGAGGTAATCCAGGAAGATCATCAGGGAACACCTGAGGAAATTCTCGGACAACAGGAACATCATTGACTTCAATTTTCTTTTTCTTGTCCGTCTCTGCTACAACAATGTTGGCCAAGAAGGCTCGATATTCCTTGCGGAGATATTTGCGAGCTTGAAGACAGGACATGAGCTTGAGATCTTTCGCAGTAGTTTCACCATAAACACATAGAACATCACCACTAGCTAGCACAAAACGAATCATCTTATCAGCACACACAACTTCAGCATGGTTTTCACGAAGAAAGTCCATGCCTACTATGACATCGAAACTCCCGAGTTGCATTGGAATGAGATTAATCGGGAATATATGATTGTTGAGCTTGAGAGTACAATCACGGAGCACAGAATTGACAGCAATGGTTCTTCCGGTAGCGACTTCTACTTCGAAGGGTGTCGAAAGATAAGAGCGCTTACGT